>NC_133904.1:18329055-18629055 GCF_964199755.1 Larus michahellis
TTTTCTTTTTTTTTATCCTTGGAAAACTTCTTGGCTTCCCCCCACAGCCCCTCTCCCACTCCTCCCCTCTGCAAAGCTACACACCTGCTTGCAGCCACAAGGATTCAAAATCAATATTGTATTTGTCACTTTTCTGTCTCCTTTTCCTCTCTCAACAGCCCTGCTTGCCACTGAAGCGAATTGTGGATTTATGGAGGAAAATTAGCATAAATTATTACCAAATCTGTAAACGTGTGTGGTCTTGCTTGTGGGAAAGGGGGCTATTGCGAACCTTCCATGCAGAAAGGTGGTCCATGATGGGCTCCGTGCACGGGCTGAATGGCTATTGCAAGAAATAGATTTCCATTGGGTTTGCACATTGATATAATTGACTTATGTGTATTTTATACAGTTTTCCCAACACTTCCCCTGAGCTCCTTGTTTGAATTAGGCTTCAGAAACACGTCTATTTGTTTTGGGTTCCTGCACAATGGATTGGGATTCACTTGCCCCCTCCCCCCCTCCCTAATGTTGGCTTTCAAAGTAAAAGGCAAACGCTACAAGTTGCATTTAAATCCTATATTGCCCAAGTCTGTCATCTGTTGCGTGCTTAAGACGAGGTGAAACTTTGGGTATCAATTCCCGGGATGGTTTTGCCTGCCCTACCCCTCCGCTCACACATTCCTTTGCACTGGAAAAAGAAAAATCGGGTGCCTTGCAGCCATACCTCGTTCGCACTCGGAGTAGCAAATGACAACGGAAGTCGACTTTTCTTTAACTTTACAGCTTGCGGGTTCCCATTTGCGCCAGCGGTTGGTTTTTTTCTTTTCTTCGGAAAGAAACGGTACTGGCAAAAAGAGGAAGAAAAGAATTTGTCAGCCTGTGAATTTTATTTACTCCCGTACTGTTTCTGAGCTCTCTTTTTGACAGGCATCCCAGCAGCGAACTTGGGCTGAGAGACAAAACTCGAACTGAGGAGTGTCAGAAGTTGGGGAGGGGAGGTCGGAGGTGTCTATTAAAGCCAGATATTTGGGGGCTCTCAATACGAAAATAGAAGCCTTCTGCCCGGTGTCCTAGGGGACGCCGGGAGGAATCTGTCCTCATTTCAGAGTATTGCCTTTCCTACCCTCTAACAAACATCCATCGGCTCATCACCTCTTACCCGCCCCCCCCAAAAAAAAAAAGTTTGGAGGGTGCCTTCCTGCCCTGCCCACGGCACGGAGCGCCTCGGAGCCGGTTAACTGAGCAAGGCAGCTCCGGGGCTCTGAACCGCACCGGCACCCCCGGGGGTTCTCTGCAAGGGGGGGTGACATGCGGCAGGTCTCCCCCCAAAAGGGCTCGTTAGCTCGGCAACGCGGGGCCGAGGTCGGCTTCTCGGATTCCTAGAAACACAATTATTTGCCCATTATTCTCTAAACGACATCCTGCCCCGAGAGAGGGGGATTAGATGGGACCGAGGGCAGGCGGGTTGGAAGGAGGGGAACGCAGTTTAACACACACGACGTCGGAGGTAGCTGCAGTGTGAAATGCGTTTTCAAGCTGCTGCCAGGTTTCAGGGAGCCCTGCTTGATAAGGACTGTCCCTCCGAGAAGCCTCCACTGCGCCGGCAGAGCCCGCGCTGCACAGGCAGCCGGCACGGTGCTCCCTCCCCCACCCCAGCTATTTTTGCTGAATTAAGAAGGTGACATTATTCTTTCCTTCAAGTACTTCTGTTAATATTGAAAAACGTGCGCTTGCATTTCAAGCGGGAGCGCTCAGCCTCAGCAGCCATTTCAATATTAATGAAATTGTTTAATCTCCTAAATTCATCGTGTTTAAGTTACGTTTTGGTGAGTTATTGACCGACTCCGAAAATATTGTTAATGGAGTGGATGTGTATTCACCACAAAGGCTCTTCCTTCTAGGACTTGCAGCTCCCGAGACAATCTTTTATTCTGGCTCTAGGGTGACAGGATGCACCGCAGTCTCGGGAATACACATCATCCAAACTTCCCTCCTATGCCAGGGCGAGCCTGGGACCTTCCGGGCCTGATCCTCCCCCCCGGGACACACGGCTGGCAGTGGGGCTGCTCGCCTGGGCTGCGGCTCCAGGATCGGGCCTTGGTTCCCGGGGAGGAGGCAGCACCGTGGAGCAGAGAGCCGCAACTCGGGTCTTGCGCATCCTGCCTGCTCCCACACACGCACAAGTGCGCAGCGAGAGGCACGCAGGCACGCCAACGGCCTGAGACACAGCACGGAAATCCCGCGGAAAGCGTCAGGTTGACGACATTTAGCACACGGACCGGTTACCCCAAACCGGCTCTGCGGGACCCACCTCACCCCGAGCCCGGCCGGCCCGCCGCGGCCCCCGGCCCCGGGAGCGGGATAGCGGCACGGAGGGCAGCTCGGCACCGAGCACACCGGGGCCGGACCAGGAGTCCGGCCGCTGCGGTATATTTTAAGGCGAGTCCCATGGCTTTGCGCCAACAGCTCCGCGGAACTAGAGCAACGGTGCTGCCTGGGCTGGGGGGGTGCGGGGGAGGGAAGGAAACTTCCCGGCGAGGCTACGGAGGTGCCCCGGTCTTTTCTCTCCTCGAAAGAACCTTCGCTCGAGGAGAGCGGATTTGGCAAAGAGAAAGTCTCTCGTTACAGGAAAAAAGGCTCGCCTTAAGTTAGCCAACAATACAAATCAGATAACAATGCAGAACAAACAGAATACCACAGCCAAGCAATTTCCATGTCAAACATCCCACTGCTCAGTACCTCCATTTGTAAGTGTGAATTGCAGACTAAGCTTCCTGCAAAGTCCACAGAGAGGTTAGTGCATACCTTCCCCCCCACCCCCAGCCACCGGGTACCATCGCACTGCAATTCCGCTGGCGGAGCCTTTTCACCCCTCGCCTTGTCTTCAAATGGAAATGATTCCCATTGGCCCAAGGTGTCCATGTAAATAGGTGTAAATGAAACCAGATTATGCCTTTCTCTCCAGCCCCCTCCTCCCTGTTCCCCTCCCCCTGCTCCCAAGGCGATTGTCATATGATAGCAAAGAAGTGGCACATTAATGAAGCGCCTCTACAGGGGTCTTTTCTGCTCATGTCACCACATAAAACTATCAGATGGTTAGAGGAAGGACATGGAGGCAACTACTTAGCTCATCGCGGCTGCAGAGAAGCAAACAAACCTCTGCTACAGCCCAGCTGCCGGTGGTGTAAAAGAAGCTGATTCAGCCCGCGGAGGAGAAGGGAGGGGTGTACAAGAGGATTCCCAAAACCAAGCCAGCTCGCTGCCTCCTCAGGACTAAACCGGAGCAGAGTGGCCGGGAAAGGAACGAGAGACGCGCCGGAGGAGCGGGGTGGGAAAGAGCCCGGACTCCCAGCTGCGTCCCGGATGCGGACTGTCAACTTCCAGCAACTTTAAGGTGGGCATACGCAGGGCTGGCACAGAGTGGGGTGGGAGATGAGAGGAGAGGTGAGGAGGAGGTGGGATGGGGGTGGGGGTCCCCTTCTCCTCCTCGCCAAGACCAGAAGGCAGAGCTACCATTAGAGTAACTTTAAGGCGCGGGCTGCTGCGGGGAGGCCAGGCTGAGGGAGGCCGGAGCTGGGAGAAAGGCACAGCGCTTTTCCCCCGTCGGCGACGCAGAGCTCCGGGTCGGTTTCCCCTGCCCCCATCCCGCTCCCCCCGAGGGCTGAGGTCCGCCGTGCCCCTTCCTCGTGCCCTTCTTTCTCCGGCCCGGCCCCACACCCACCCGCTGCCGGGTGTCGGTGCAAATCCTCTCGGACTCACCCCTCTCCCCCCACCCCCGACCCCCTCCTTGTCGCTGCCCTTCTGCAGATCTCCGCGGGTCCCCTAGCGAAGATGCCTCGCCCGGGCAGAAACACTTACAGTGATCAGAAGCCCCCCTACTCCTACATCTCG
This sequence comes from Larus michahellis, assembly GCF_964199755.1. Lineage (NCBI taxonomy): Eukaryota > Metazoa > Chordata > Aves > Charadriiformes > Laridae > Larus > Larus michahellis. The sequence goes on from NC_133904.1 coordinate 18,332,929, forward strand.
CTGACCGCCATGGCGATCCAGAGCTCCCCGGAGAAGATGCTGCCCCTGAGCGAGATCTACAAGTTCATCATGGACCGCTTTCCTTACTATCGGGAGAACACGCAGCGTTGGCAGAACTCCCTCCGCCACAACCTCTCCTTCAACGACTGCTTCATCAAGATCCCGCGCCGCCCCGACCAGCCGGGCAAGGGCAGCTTCTGGGCGCTGCACCCCAGCTGCGGGGACATGTTCGAGAACGGCAGCTTCCTGCGCCGCCGCAAGCGCTTCAAGGTGGTCAAGTCGGACCACCTGGCCCCCAGCAAGCCGGCGGACGCGGCGCAGTACCTGCAGCAGCAGGCGAAGCTGCGGCTCAGCGCCCTGGCGGCCACCGGCACCCACCTGCCCCAGATGTCCACCTACAACCTCGGCGTGTCCCAGCCCTCCAGCTTCAAGCACCCCTTCGCCATCGAGAACATCATCGCCAGAGAGTACAAGATGCCCGGCGGCCTCGCCTTTTCCACCATGCAGCCCATGCCGGCCGCCTACCCCCTCCCCAACCAGTTGACTACGGTGGGCAGCTCCATTGGCACGGGCTGGCCCCACATGTACGGCTCCGGCATGATCGACACCGCCACCCCCATCTCTATGGCCAGCAGCGAGTACGGCGCCTACGGCGTGCCCATTAAGCCGCTCTGCCACGGGGGACAGACTTTGCCGGCCATCCCCGTCCCCATCAAGCCTACCCCCGCCGCGGTGCCGGCCCTGCCCGCCCTGCCCGCGCCCATCCCCACCATCCTCTCGAACTCGCCGCCCTCCCTCAGCCCCACGTCCTCGCAGACGGCCACCAGCCAAAGCAGCCCGGCCACCCCCAGCGAGACTCTCACCAGCCCGGCGCCCGCCCTGCACTCCGTGGCAGTGCACTGACCCGGGCCGCCCGCTCGGACTCCGCCGTGCCCTCTCTCCCAAAGTTTCCTCGGAGCTCTCCTCCCTCCCCTTCTCTCCCTCCTCCCGCTTCTTTCCTCCCTCCTCTCTTCTCTCTTCCTCGAAAGCAGAGACAACTGCACAATCCCCGCGGGATGCCGAGGTGTGCCGTTCGGGTGAGCTGCCGTTCTGCCTCGCCCCCTCAGCCCTGCCCTCCTTCGCGCCCCGGCTTCTTTCCCGGTTCTGAACTTCGTTTTCCGCTCTCCTGAAGCAAAACGAACCGACCCGACCCGGCCCGGCCCGCCCCCCTCCCCGCCCGGTAGGAACTGCCATACGCATCACTAGTTTTCCAAAAGTACTTCAGGCATCTTCGGTTTGCCGGGGACTGGGCAAGCCCGGCCCGGCGATGCCTCTTTCCCTCCCTTTGTCTGGGGAAGAGCAGGGGTTTATGCAGGACCGATCTTTAGAACCATAAACGGTGTGAAATGGCTGCAGCCTCACTGCATGAGAGCAGCGGCGTTTCCAGCCTCCGAGCAGCGAACGCTTGGATCTTGGAAACGCCGGAAAGCGCTCGTGTCCTTTGTGTGGGTGCGTGTCCGCCCCTGCGTGTCCCGCTGCCACGCAAAGGGCAGGACTGCCGCGGGAGGAGGCTCAGCGGCCCCGAGGAGGAGCGGTGGACCGGCGGGCAGAGCCCCGCAGGTGCGGGGCGGCCGGGGGCGCGGGGCGGTGCGGGGCAGCGCGGGCAGCGCCGCGGGAGCAGGACGCCGTGCAACGGGAAGGCACCCGTTCACTCACTCCATACCTATATTGTTTACAAAGCGCCTCTTTTAATGTAAATACTGAACTGGTATCTGTACTGTAAATCAGATGAGGTCCCCTTTGCAGTACCTGTTGTAACGTGGATGTGTACTGTAGTTTTCAGGTGGAAGAGAGAGAGAAGTTGATTTGTCTGTCAGCTTCTGACTAACCTGAAGGTTTAGGGAGCTGAGAGTTTCTTTGTTTTTTAAATTTTGTAGCTATTTATTTCATAGCTTAAAAACAAACAATGATAATAATAAAAATAAACCTGTCAACAAGCACACAACCCGGCACAGCTTAAGAAAAGCTGCTGAAGTCACTGGTAAAACGTGGAGAAGTAACACAACAGCAGGTACAAACTGCGGAGGTCATCCTGATTTCTGTTGGAGCTTTGCAGACAAGAGAGAGGGGGGCTAGGGAAACTGTAAATGTTTGTGCATAGGAATGATTATAAAATGTGTAAAATGCACTTTTGTTTGATATACTCCTTTCTAGTTTTAGGTAGTTTGCTGGAAACTGAACTGTTGTTCTGTTGTGAACTGCTTAAGTTAAGAAAAAAAAAAGAAAAAAAAAACACAAACGGCATTAGTGTCTATTGAAACTGTAAAGACATTTGTTTTTAACTTTTTTTTTCCCTGTACAGAATAAGCATGGCATTTTAAATATTGGTGTTCTTGTTCCCGGCATGTGTGTTTTAAGACAAAGGTTGAAAAAGTGTCAACGTTAAATTATGAACCAAGTCGTCCAAATAATATTTTCTCATTAAAATATGTAAATGCAGATTTAGTTTCTTATTTGTCTTTTTAAAGAGTTTACACGAGAAAAGTAAAAGCATTAGTTCATGAAAAAAAGAATGACGTTATTCCAATATTTAGATAATCTAAACAGCCTTTTCATGGGAGGTTACTATAAACATGGTTATTAACATACCATAACGTCAGATAAAATTGTCATTATTGCCGGTTTACCAAAGAGGTAACATATGTAAGTGTTCTGTGGTTTTTATATATATATATCTATACATATATGCATACACACATATATATGCATTTGTGTCCTATACACTTATACCGAATATAAACATGTATTACGTTTACACCTGTGTGTATGTATATTTATCATCTACATACTCCTAGTTAAATTTTCTCTAAACAGTATAAAGATTAGTGAGCTTCTACAATACAGAGCAAAGATAAAAATCTTTAAAGAATTAGTTACTTTTTAAGACTGAGAATACTGATTTTTTTTCAGTTGTGTTTTTTCTTACAAATCTTTTTCGAGGAAAAGTGAGCTATCGTAGCCTTTTACCTGTCGTTTAAACCTCCTCAGGCATTGCAGTTACTCCAACCACTGCTATAATTTCTCCATCTCTATCGATCACACTTTCCAAAACCGATAGGCTGCAAGCTGTAACACTTAAAATTGTACACGTTTTTCTGTAAGCCAGTATACAGTCCCTTTTAAAAAGTAAGGGCAACGTAGTTACAATAAAAACTGGATTCCGGGCACCTTCCAATGGGGTTCTCCAATTCTTTTAGGGATTTTGCAAAGATTCTAGTGAAATTAGTAAATAAGTGTCTCAGAGATGAGGCAGTCTCAGCCAAGAGCGCAGTTAAGAGACAACGGAATACTTAAAGGCTTATTAGCAAGAAAACGACATTGTATTCTAATGAACCGACAGGATTCAGTAATTCTACGGCAATGATGTTACAGAGGTTTTGTCTCTGCCTGATCTCTCTCAGAATTTCTGGACCATAAACAGTGCAAGTGACATCCCCATTTCCTTACTACATACCGCAAGGTCCTTGCAAAAGTTTTAAGATTAATGTAGAGGGTAATTAATCCAGTTGCGACCACTTTTTTTAAAGAGAACGGATCCCACACACAGAAAAAAGGTGGAAAATACATGAATCATTGGGCTGATTAAAATGCATGAAGCTGCTAAAGCTTGTCAGATGGGGGACAACTGAACTCATTCATCAAGTCCAACCCACGATTATATCAACACGATCAGCTAAAGAAAGCATTCAAAACTTATCACCAGATCAATGGACACATAACTCGACAAACTTTTCCTAAACAAGCGATGACCTACATTTTTAGACGACGAGGACTCTTTTTCTCTTCCCCCCCCCCCCTTTTTTTTTCTTTTAAGATGTAGCAGTCGGAACAAATCCTCAAAGATGAAATCCGAGCTCAGCTAAGAAGAAGAAGCTGCACTTTCAGGGTCTTTTTTAAACTATATAGTAATCAGCGGAGATAATGACCTGAAAAGATTATGCCCCAAAGCAAAATATTTTCAAAAGGTGCAATAGCATAATCCGACAGTAAGACCCGCAACCGAACTTTTAAAGTGCCATTTTCCTCTTCTCCGCGATGGCCCGGGACTGCCCAAGCCCGAGGACCCCCCTCGCCGCCGCCGCCGCCAGCGCGCAGCCCGAGGGGCCGGGGCCGCGCACCTACCGCACCTCTGCCCGCGCCCCGCAACGCGGCCGCGCTAAGCGCAAACAAATACGCAGCTCGGCGCGTCGCTTGAATTTACTGCTTTGACTTGTTAAATCTCCCTAATGGCTCAAGTCCAATGTCAATAAACACAGATCTGAAATAGAACAGCAAGAGACAACAGCGCGGAGGGAAGGGGCGAAGGGGGGGGGGGGGGGGGCGAGTGAATCAGCCACGGCCGAGCTCTCCGCGCGTTTAGACATTTCGTGGGGGTCGGAGGGGGGTGGGGGGATTTCTTTCTTTCTTTTTAATTTTATTTGCCAGCAAGACATTATAAGCTGGGCGTACTTGATGCAAAGAGAGCGTTCATTCTAGGCAAAAGCTCTTTTCTTCCGGAGGATGAGTTTGAGCCCGGCTGTGCAAGGTAAGCCCGCCAACCCCGTCGTGCTTGGCGACGCGGGTTTCTCCTTCATGTCAGTGCATGGTATGTGAATCCTTTCTCGTCGGGATATTTCCTTTTTTTTTTTTTCTCTCTCTCTCTTTTTTCCTTTTCTTTTTTTTTTTTTGTTTTCTTCCCCCTCGACGTGTGACAAGACACCACGCCACAAGACTGAATCCTCTATTGAAAAAAGCCAGCTCTTTCTCACTCAGAATATTTATTTTCCCTCGGACCGCGCCTTGCGGGGAAGGGCGGTCTGTGCCAGGTAGGGAGAAAAGAACTCCCCGGCGACCCCTGAGAGGGAGTTTTATGAGCCAGCCTTTCTTCAAAAGTGGTCCTTGGGAAAGGGAGAAAAAACTTAGCAGCTTCATCAACTTCAGTGCCGAATTATCTCGGAATCTTAATATAAATGTCACTTTGTGGTTTTTTTGTTTTGTTTTGTTTTTTTTTTGTTTTTATTAACAAAAAGAAACCGAGGCTGTGAAGCCTTGGAGGGGCTGTATTTGTTTCTTTTAAACTAACAACAAATTATCTAATTAATATGTTTCAATTACAGCATGAAAAAGAGAGGCTTTGGACCGCCTGCAGTGGGTTTACAATAGCCCCAGAGCCCACTATAAGAATTTACAATAACTTCACATCTGTTTCTTTATTTCCCACTTTTCGAGTCTAAAACTCCTCTCGAAATCACTTCAAACCGTGGCCCAAGTTATGAAATATGGTCTCTCTGCCAGGAAAAAAAAAAAGGTGGAAAGAAAAAAAGGACAAAACTTTGCAGATCGAGGCTTCATTTGCAAGCTAGAAAGTGAAAGCCCCATTGAAGAGCATTAAACAAATATATTAGAATTCTGTCACTTTATGCAATTGAGTAGATCAAATAAAGGGTCCCAGGCCACTTCATTCACTCTCATTCACTTGAATAGAAAATGCAAAGAATAGCAAACCTAGACTGGGCCACCGATGTAGATTTAGCCCTTTTTTTCTAAGAGACAAAAAGGCTGAATTTTCACAAACACATTGCTGACTCGGGGACTAGGAAACCAGCACTGAAACCCCTTTGGAATTTAAATTCATTTTATCTTCCTCTCTTTTTGGGTCCGTTTGCACTACAGGGCGAGTTGCACTGGCACCCTTGCTTGGAAAAAATACAATAAAACAACAACAACAACAACAACAAAAAAAAGGCTCCAGATTTATCAAGCCGAGCCACAGCACTGTTTGGAAGGTAGCGTTTTTATTTACAAAGAGAAAATGAGGAATCATGCGCCCTTTGCCCAAGCTGCCCTGAGAACGGCAGCCCCTTCGCGGGACGCCTGGGCGAAGCGCTCCCGCCCGGCCGCACCCCGCGGCCTGCCGTCCCGCCGCGCTAAGGGCGCTGCGCACATGCGGAGGGCGGCTGCCGTGCTGCCCGGGGCCGCGCCCGCAGGCGGAGGGAGAGCGGGGGAGACCCTCCGCTTCACCCCGTGCCCGCCCCGGCGACGCCCGTAGGCAAGGCCGGGCCCCGCACACCACCCCGCACAGCGCTAAGCCCCGCTCCGCCCCCGGGCTAAGCGCGGGGCTCCGCCGGGCTCTTGGGACTAAGAGACCCCCGAAACAGCGACCCGGCTCCGCCGGCTGCCCCAGGGCGCTGGGACCCGCCGAGGCCCGGGGACAGTCAGCGTTTCCCTCCCGCTCTCCCGTGCCGGTGCCTAACTGGGAGCAAGCAACGAAGACCGCAGAGAAAGGGCAGCCGTTTGCAGAGGCCAGCCCGGAGGAGCGCTGGCTGCTGCATACGCACTAGGTGACCCTGCCCTGTCTTTGGCAGCATTTTTGGTACCTTTTCTGTCATCCTTCCTCTGCTGGGACCCTCAGCACCGAGGCAGCCCGAGCGGGGCAGAGCACCCCGGCACCCAGGGAAGGCCTTGCCTTCCACTCCCTCCCATGTGCCCAACATGGCCACTGCCAGAAAGCACCGACGTGTTAGAAAGGTTAACTTGTACCTCAACTGTAGGCACTACTAAATAAAGGCTCTTAATTTTGTGCTATTTAGAAGGGCCTCAGTATTTATTAAGTAGTAACTGGAGTATTTTGCATTAATTAGAGCAGCTCCTTAGAGAGACATTACAGCCAAGACTAATCTTACACTACAGGAAAATGCTCGGCATTTCCACTGCCGTAACCACCGGAGCCACAGACAGCACACACCACTCACACGTACTGGGCTGCTTGTAAACATTCACCTGTAGGCAATGATAGAATGATGGAATCATTCCCAATGATTCCATTTTCCCAATGATGGAATCAAGGCACTTTGGGGGGCTGCAGCATCCACCCTCCTTCCTTGCTTTGATGGCTACTGGATAGAGACCAGATAAGCAAGGACTGAGCCCAAAACTTGGACCTGGTTCTACTCCTAGGCCTGCCCAGCTGCCCTGCCCTCGGCTGCACGAGGTGCCTTTTCAGCCTTTAAAAACCACTACTATGTTCAGTGCCAGCTGCAGGATTCTGGAACTCTTGCTCCCAAGGCTGCTTCCCTGAGCAGGCCCACACATTAGTTCCATGTTTTAACAATCTAAGCTATTAATTACAGGGCACTTCTATTTCCTGCGTTCAGCAGTGCTGCTGCACCACTGATTAAACCTGAAACAAATATAAACTCAAATGAAATAAGCAAAAAGACACCAAAACCTCTGTCTGGGAATACCTGAACATGAAAGCATACCATGCCATCCAGCTCTAGGCAAAAGTATCTGCTTTAAATGTTAGGTCAATGTTAGGCCAGACAGGAAACTCTGCTGCAGGATATCAAGGTGGATGACACACCCATTTTGGAGCAGGGAGGACAATGAGCCACTGACAGCTGCAGATGGCAACCATCTCTTCAAACAATTGCAAGCCCACCTATTCCACGCCACAGATGTGCATTTTTCTACCAACTAAAGCAACACCACCTTCCAATTCTCTCCCACCTCTTCCTGTATTTCTCTCCTGTGGAGTCTTTGTGGCTCTGGCTGGCAGATTTCATTTGTAACTCCTCAGCTTAATGCTGCGGGTTCCTGGCAGCAGAGTACTGAAAAACTGAAAGGTGCAGTCGGCATCCCGGAGCCTTTAAACAACGTTATTGCCTCATCCCCTGGAGACATCCCTCCCGTCGGGGTAATGGGGCATGGATAGTTCCCTGGCCTTTCCCACTGGAGTGCTGGACGGGTGGAAACACAGCTTGCATCCTCTCTCCCTGTGCTCTCGCCCCTCCTTAGCTTTTCACAGGGTGGGGCTGTTCAGACCAGTGACAAAACTGCTCACACACAGAGCAGAAGGATGGGATTAGGACATGCCGAAGGAGACCACAAACACACAAACAGTTTGTGTTTCCTCTCAATTTGTGCTTGATGTACTCGAGCACTTGCTGAAGATAATTCCATAATTAACCCTCATAATTTCCAGGTTAAGGGAGTTCTCTGGAGAATAGGGAAGAGGATCAAGAGAGGGTCGATCCCTGTGGCATGTAATTTGGCTCCGAATTGCTGTTTTGTTGGTGTCTATGAGAACTCTAACAGAGCTAGAATTCTAACAGATATGAAAGCAGATGTTTATGATTTCTTCATCTGGAGAAAGTTGTTAATAGCCATGTTAATTTCTTTATTGAGCTACACCTTCCTCATCTTTGCTAGACCTCAAAGGGACAGGTATATCCGGGGGCTCTGAGAAGCAGGCATACTCCCAAACTTACACAGGGACAAGCTGGACCACATCGAGCTGCTTCCCCTGCTAGCCAAAGGATGTATTTTTTAAGTAAGTAATTTTCAACCGTTCATGATTTGCAAGACCGAAACCAGTATTTTCTCCTGGAAAATGACAGGCACTGTGTATGTCAGGGGATGACACACAACTCCTGTAACAGACAATTCTACAGGGAGGGAAAAGCTTGTCCCTTCTTGCTTGCCTTATCACTGCTGCGCTTTCTCATCTATCAGTCACACAGTCCTCTAGTCACAGCTTGGCTCACCTCAGTCATGCTTCCAAATGCCTTATACAGTAGGTGTGGGTTTCAGAGTAAAATTTTAATTGCATTAAAATCCACAGAAACCTTCTAGTGAATTAAATAGCGCAAGGGTTTCACCATGAAGGTTTTTCAGAACATTCAGATGGTTTTCTGTGTAGGTAAGTAATTTGCCTTTCTCTCAGCTTGGTGTCACAATCAGTCAGTGGATATGGTAGGTCATATACAGTACATCCACAAGTGCCTTAATGCCTCATGGTCATGGGCAACTCTGAAAACTTTGGAAAGTGTCTACATTCTTTTTCATTTTTCTCTCAACTGTTAGTCTAGTACTTTCAGACCATAAGCCAGAAATATTTTTTTTCCTAGGCACAAAAGAACTGGCCAAGGAAGGACTAAACGCAGAATATTGGGTCCTATGTTCCTCTCTGCCTTCAACAGTCTTTTGTGTTTTTGTTTGTTGAGTGCTTGGAGGAAGAAAGGACAGCTCAGAATCCATTTTTAGGACTGCTAGGATACTTTCTTCAAGCTGTGGACTAATCTATCTGAACATTAACAAAATCACAGTCCTATATACTTCTGAAATAAAGCCAGAAAGTTTTGAGAAATTCTCTCTTTTCTGTGCTTTGACTCCACTCTCTTGATGGTGAGGAACTTTTCAATTCCTTTTGCATCAAAACCCCATTATCCAGTTTTCATCTCATCAGTAAGACCTCAAACGTACTCCCCCCTCCTTTTCAAACAACATATCAAACACTGGAGATTCTCCGGAACTCAGTTCTCCAGGACTGGCAAATAAAGCATCAGGCACTGTGAGACTTTTGATAAAACCATCAGAGTTACTAATACTGGATTTTCTTCTGAAAGCAGCACTAGAAGAGTTGGTGGATGAATTCCCGTGACGGAATTTCACGAATGACATCAAACCTGACAGTATTAGGTCATGTCTGTATCATAGCAATGTGTGTTAGATTTGTTGTATTGGACTGAGGGATTTGTTAATTTTCTGTAGCATTTCTATACAGGCAAAATCCCAAGAAAGCATAGTTATGCTGGTACTAAAGCTGTTGGTGCGTTGCAGGGAACTTATGCCATCCGTCATACGAATGAAAGCCCATTTTGTTTGTATAATCTGTTTCAGTAGGAAGAGGCTTGCTGGCCCAGCTGCCATGGAGAACATACACACAGAGACTTTTTTCCCAGTTGGTGCCCTGGTGATGGTGTTGGCACTCACCCACGGATGCCAGCAGCCCCAAACAATCCAGAGAGGATTTAGCTAAATCGGAGCCATAGGCCTGGTCATGTCCCCATGGGATAGACAGCAACAGGGCTGAACCTCCCGCTCTGCCCCCGTACAGCCAGCGCTGGTCAGTACAATCCAGAGAATGGACACCACCAGCTGGAATCAGGCAGGGGTTGACTGCTCTGGAAATGACCTTATTCTCTTCCTCACCCATTCAGAGAACTCAGTGAAGGACAATTAACAGTAAACTCCATTGTCTATACATAGTTACATATTACAAATTCTATTACTGCCTATATATAGTTACTTATTATAAATCCCATCACTGTAAGATGGTTTGGAACATGCCTTTTGAAGCCCCTGGCTCACCTTCCAAAGCCTTGCTTTTGAGTAATTTGGGGTAGGGTTTTGTTGTTTACTTCCCTCTGCCCTGTCACAAGATATACAAAGATCTGCTGTCTTTTTATCAGCTTGGCATCACTCTGAAATTTTTGCAGGAGCTCAAGATCAGGCTGTTTTGAAGTCATCATACAGGAATCACCAGGGGCACCTACTGCATGTTCAGATGAAGGCTCTCCATTGGAAAATAAACTCAGTTCTGTCTGTAGCACTCAAATTCTATCAAACTGGTCCACTTTATCTGCAATTGATGTGTTTGAGTTGTGTATCAGAGAACAACGTTATTCTCCTAACTGGTCCCAGGCATAAATTATAAACCAAAAATATTTTCTAAAGTGAAGTAAAGCCTTGTCAGACCACAGAGTCTCCAACTGAGACATCAGAGCATACAGGCACCCAGAACATTAGAGAAGAATACACATGAGACATCTAGCACTCTTGATCATTCGTTAGCCCTCCCTTTGCAGTAAGGGCTGTATGTATACACCTAAGTGCTGCTTTTTCTTTTGTTCAAAATATTGGAAGTCGCTCAACATTTTTCTATTTTCTTAAGCATTTTCCTTTGTCAGTTCCTACAACTAAATAAAGCAACCCCAAACTGTTTCTCCATGATCAAGCTCTGGGTGATTTTTTGTTTTCCTTTCGAAGTAGAGATACTGCTTAAAAGGACAGTTTTGGGGTCAAATGCCGCTGCAAAGAAACTCAATGGGATGAATTTGGGTCAGTAACAATGCGTTCCTTAGTTCTCAATGCGAGTCAGGGAGGTTATGGTTCTGTGAATGTGGATGTGGCACAGTTGGGTAGGAGGTCAACAGCACAGAGTTAAGTACTATTTTCAGCATTGTCTTCTCCTTCAGCTTTTGAGGATACAAAGCAGAAGCTGTCAGTATTCATCCACTTTAGCTCTGGAATTACCTATTAGGAAGGCTGGGAACTGATCTCATAGAAAACCAGCAAGCATCATTACATAAGCCTGGATTCTCAGAGTATCCTGACATGAGGTGGAATTCCTTGTATCTCTCAGAACAGCAATGGTAAAAGCCTTTCTCCCGGGACTGGGGGATGCAAATCATGCCTGTCCACTTATTCACAGCATCAGCTGAGAGGGAAGCCTGAGCTGTCCCTTGCGCTGCAAACCGTGGAGCAGCGTTTTGGTCATTTGTTTTGTGTTAGCTCAGGTAATTCACACACCAGAAAAGCCTGTGCTGTAGCAGCACAAGCCTTCAGAGAGGCTAATTTGTCTCACAGAAGCTCCAGACCCTGGCCTCTCTCTGGGCCTTAGAAAATGTTCCACTCTTCCAAGCATGCTACACCATATGCCTCACCCTTTCTCCATTTGCAATAGTAAATAGTAATTGTAAATTTGAAAAGAGAAAACTTCTTTCGTACAAATATTTATTCATTGTGTCTAAACCTTTTCTTGACTCTGAAGGAATTATAATTGTCTCACATTGTCTGTATGGAGAGAAAGCCCCCTAAATTATTGCATTAACTATAATAAATTGATTGAACAAACACTAATCTCTTTAGCAACCTACCAAAATCTCCTTTGTGTCCTCCTTATTTCAACCCAGCAGAATTGGCCTCATTTTAGTCATGCAGAGCAAGACGGTCAAACAGAAGTTCATATACAAAGTTCCTACGCTGCTAAATTATGTATGCAAGTATCTACTATGTGCACAGAAAGCATCATGCACATTAGGCTCAAGGAAATGGGCATGGAAATGCCATCAATTTTGTTTTATTTTCAAAATAGAATCACATTTCTCAGTCTCTGTGGACAATTCAAAACTCTAGGTAATGCGGTGCCATCTACTTATCTGTTCCTTGGAAGTCACCACGCAATGCAAAGCAGCAAGTACAATTGTGTAAAAAGAACGATTCGGACTATTCTTGGATGTTTCCATTTCAACTTTTACTTGCTGAAACTGTGTAATTAACACACAGTCACTGGAAAATCAACAGCTACAGAAAGATCTGTCAAAATATTGCTATCAAGTGTTTTCTCAAACATCCAGACCCTGACACAATGAAAACTTTAATCTGTTCTTATAAGCCCTCTCCATGACCTTGGTGGTGGCAGTCCTAGGATTTTATTCTCTAAATTCTGTAAGGAGCTATTAGTGCGAGCACTCAGGGAGCTCTCTCTGGACACAGAGGCTTTTCAAGATTGTACATCACTGTTCTTTATGCTGTTATCCTTTCAGTCCACAATACAACTCCCATTGATCTCAGTGGGGATGGCTAACACGGAACAGTATTGAAAAGCATACTGTAGCATAAGCACCGGAATAAGTTTACCTGATTCCCTACGGATAATGTTCTTTGTTCCGTAAACTATACCTGCCTGAACAGCCCTCCCTTCCTATTTCCCGTATGATAGTCTACCCAACAAGGGCAGGCAAAATAGCGAGCTGCCCGCTGGCTTGTCAGAGCATGCACCCAGGGACTGACTGGCTTGCTGCTGCCACACAAAATGAACAGGGCTTGAGTTCAGACTGCCTTTCCCTTGAGCCTGTCTTTTCTATACAGCCAACTTTTTAAGAAATATTTAAGAAAACACTTTAAAAAACAAGGAACTCAGTAGAAAGAGGACTTTTACTCCTCTCAAGTTTGACTGAAGCTAGCCAAAACATTCAACATTGCTGGGGTGGGTTGAGAGAAAAAGACAGGCACAAAACACAGTCTTGTTAGCCTCACTTCATCAGCAAACCAGGATAAAACATTGCAAATTTAGCTAACACCACCAAAACCCAGTTAGTCACTAGGTCTGCCTAGACAATATTCTCTACACCCGAAATTATGTAAAAACCCAAGCGAGTACATCAGCCTCATCACTAAACTAAAGTCATTCTGTTCAACCTTTAAGTTCTTACTCCGAATGGTGCAATTTTCAAATGTATTTTGTCTCCTTGCCTGACTCTTTGCCCTAACTGCTTTAAATCCCTTGTTTAATAACAGCAGACTAATAATGCATCTTACAAAGAGGAATTAGGATGGATTTCATTAATGCTAACAACTTGGCTAAGTTCTCACCATATGAATATACCATAAGTAAAACATTTTCAATGCCAAATCTTGGGCTTATGACACACTGAGTTATTTTGCTCAAAGTCCCTGTCAACTTTCAATTAGTTACTGATAAATCAAACATGCTAAAATGATGCAGCAAATAATCTCCTCCCATTTGGAACATGTGTGGTCTCTTTGGGACTGTCCTATTTACAACAGCTATGATGTTCCACAGGCTTGGAAGGAACATGGGATTTCTTTCCTTCATGCTCTGAAAGCATTCAGAGATATTTTTTTAAGGTATGATTTTATTTTTTTTTTTTACTTACTTTTTTTTTACTTTTATTTCCCATCACAGGCTTGCATCTATTTTCTCCTTTGATCTGAGTATAGATCGAGCCTTTCAAGATTTATCTTGTGACAAAAGAACAGCTTCTACAGGAATTGCTTTTCTTGTGTTGATGGCAACTCAGTTAATATAAAGCTAACCTTCTGGACATAGAGTTTCTGTCTTCTCCTCCCATCCCCTCTTTGTATTTTCTCTGCACATTCACTTTTAAGGCAAGCTCTGTAAACTCAATGGCTTGGCAAATGCAGACTCCAGCCTTGTCCTGCTCCTTGGCTACAGCTCTCTTGAAGGCAAATTACCACTGGACAGAGTCCCTCAGACCCAAAGCTGCCTTCATCCTACCCGAGTTTTAGTACCGAAAAGTGTTTAGAAATAAGGACTCCTGTGACTGGTGTCCAAACAGACTGGCTGGCTGGAGGATCTGGACTTTGTGGTTACTTTTATTTACTGATCTGCTGCCTCCCTCGATGACATGTATGACCGATGGTATGATGAGGGAGAGCTGCAAAGGAAACTGGCTCTTTTAGGAGATGACAAAGAGTACCTGGAGCTGGAGAGGAAAGGCAGCAGGGTGACTACACCTTGTCAGCAAAAGTCTGACTACTCCAGAGACAGCACAGCACTCTGCTACAGCAGCAAGAGGAGGGACTGGGTTACAAGAGCCATGTCAGTATCACACTGTGTTTGTGCTCGATCACTTCTAAATGTGTCTTAAAAAAAGGACTTAAATATGTCACCAGTGGAGACTGCAATACGGTCACCGTATTTTATTGCTGCAGTAGTCAGCAAGTTATTGGTTATTGCTAGGATTACTTAAGAACAAAGATTCTAGGCCAAAAGCAGAGTGCAACGTTGGATTTGTAGAGATTTTTTCTACAATCTTAGTATATATAAAAAAAATACATAAAAGAAATAAATCCCCTAGAAACAAACATGCACAAATACATAGAACAACTTGTAACTCTTGGTGGAATAATTCTGTCTCTTGTATTGGCACATACCCTATTCTATCTTTAACCCTCCATAGGCAAAGAATCCTCTCTCCTCCACATGTAGATGGATATTTTATCTTGGCTCACAATTATTATAGACATACCAGGTTCAGATATCTAATCTCTGGAAGACTCTGCTCTCTGCATCAACAGTTATTTGACTGATAACATTATTCATTATTTATTTATAGGACATTAAAATTTGAGTTTGTACACTTGTGAGAATATACGGAACTATTCCACTCAGAAAGAGGAATTCCCTGCTTTTAAGGAACAACAAACATTAATTTATAGTTACTGAGACCACTCACATCATTGAGCAATACCAATTATTGTTCAGCACCTGTAGAGAGAATTGGCCAAGAAATTGGATGTCAAATGACAGATTACGTTGTGTGCTGTGCCCACAGAAAATGCAGTCTGTTAAATGTTTCCAGTTAAAAGCCTGCCTCTTTCAATCCTGTCTGTTTTACCAGGAAATCCCAGAATCAGTCCTAAGTGACAGACGAACTGGTGGCCATCACACACTAATTTCCATCACGCGGCACTAACTGCTAATTTCACCTGGGTATACAGATTTAGCCATGTAAAATACATTGAACAACATATTAATTCAGATAGTTTGAAAAGAGGCTTCAAAAGATTAAGTCAGGTTATAGAGCGTGATAGTTTTTTCCCAGAAAAATAGGGGAAAATTCCTTATACCAGTTCAATGTGAAAAAATAAATAAGAGTGAATCAAAACAAAAATGTTTGGAATTGATTCTAAAGTATCTAAAGACATGAAAGTCATTAATATTTATGACATCAAATATTAGTTATATTTGATGTCTAACAAAGACTTGTCTGTTTCATTGGAAATAGCTTTCTTATTTTGTCATGAATATAGAAGCGGCCTTATTAATAAAACAAAATACCATAAAGGAAAACAAGCAGAGACTGAAGGTTCTGCTAGTTTTTTAAGGGTTTGTATTTTGCTATCTTATGTACTTATTTTTGATGGTTTTCCCCTTAAATTACGAGCTTGGGGAAAGAAGAAAAAAAACTTGAGTGTAAAGTTTAAACTGCTTATAAATAAGACAGACATGTCTGAAGCTGAATTGCCTTGTCTGAGGAAAAAAAGAGCTCCTACACAACACACTTGAGAATCGTAAATCAGCCCACATACACAATCCCTGAAGTCACCAACTGGAGCACTGCCCCAGCTGTGGACACAGTCCTGCATATTGTACCATGTGCGATCACGGAGCCTAAACAGGATCAGCTGCTGGGGAGCCCGAGGCCCAGCAGTGGTGGCCAGAACGTCAGTCTGCCCTTAGCTACCAGATCTCTGGCCTTTGTGGATATGAGACTGGACAGTCCAAACATTACTGCACTTGCCTATGACCTAGGAAAACTAGGTTAATATTTCCAACTCATTGGAGTTGGTCTTACAGAAGGTAGAGAAGACCTTACAAGGTCTTACAGAAAACAACAAAAAAAAGCAGATGGGGTCTCAGGAGATGACACAATCATCCTCCTGTGCCCAGACAGTATGAAACAGGCAAAGACTGCCTTGAAAGCGCTTGTATGCCCTCTTCTCTAAACTTGCGAAGCATTTCACAACAACCTATGTTACTTGCTCCAGCATCTAAGTATCTTCATAGGCAGTATTTCTGAGACCTGACCTATATATTCTTTGCTGCAAACATATGTTGGGTCCCTTTGTGCCTGTTCCCCATAAAGAAACCAATGCCATTTGCCAAACTCACAGTGATATTGTGCAATTGCGTACACAAATGTTGTGAAGAATTCGAATACTATGGTATGAGGAATCACAGGAGTATCTAAAACTGAAAATAAGCAACCTCTGGGAAACGTGGACCTCAGCTGTAGGAAGCCTGCAGGCTCAGAACAGCAGCACAGAGCTGATAAGCTTTGGATGGAATTGCCTTACCGCAGAGGCCTTCTACCAGTGCCTGGAAGAAGTGCAATAAAAGGGGAGACTTTTCCTCCGAGTACCTGACTGTACTCTAGAAAGCTCAGCTAAAGAAGCTGGGAGTAAAGAGGGTACAAAAGCCCTGCCCAGGACAGTTTCAATATCTTTCCTAATATGACTTCAGAAAAGCAGAAGACAAGAATTCTCACCGGCAGCACTCATTTTGGTTCAGCCCCGGCTACCCCTGCCTACCAGAGACCACCCAGGGCCAGACCCCAAGCTACAGCAACAGTGCCCTCACCAGCCAGAACAGTTCTTACTGGCCTGTGTCTGACATTTAGATTTATCTTTCTATCTATTTTGTGTCTTTTGTCTGGGTGAGCAGAGGGTTTTTTTGGGTTGGTACCCTATGTAAATTAGAATACATGAATAAATTGGAGAACTTATTTAATTATCCGTGGACAAAGAAGCATGACAGTTGTTTTGAATAGAAAAATCATTTTGTGAATGAATCAGATTCCAGTAAGAAAAGATGTTGCACCTGCAGTACACTTAGCTTGATGACTCACCAAGTTTGCTACCCATTATCCATATTATAATCTTTAAAATATAATTAATTGGTCAGTTACATAATTCCAGCAGTACAGTAGGAGCAAAATGCATCTTGTTTCCGAGGTCAAACCCAGTAAGCAGGAATTTTGCCAGAGCAGGGAATGTCATGTTGCTAGATGAAAACAGTCTGTGCTTTAAGGCTTGAATTTGACTCTACATTTCTTAAATATAGGCTGGACCTGCATGACTGAGGAAAAACAACCCACAAAATGCCCATTTATCGGTTACAGCCTGAGGGATTATGAGGAACTGAACTGGGACACAGTCCAGATGTCACTCCTCAATGTGAGATATTTCACCAGCAGATGAATAACTATGCCAAAATCTGGCATAGTTAGATTTGGCAAAAACCCGTTTCTTTTTTATGGTTAAATGACTTCTGGGTACAACACTGGTGGCTGTGCATAATGAAAGCTCTTCTTATGTTGTCTGTCATGACAGAAATGCTGATAGATACACTTTAAACTCATGGAAAATCCTGCATTATTTCTCAATACTCTAAGTATGCCCTGGTGAAGAAACAGGGTTGGAAATCTACCACTATATAAATCTGGCATGGAGGAACCATTAGGAAATATATGTCCTTCTGTAAATGAAGTCATACATGTGCTAGCAGAGCTGCAATACAGTAGCTCTGTAATTTTTTTTTTAGTCGAGCAAGTTTTCATCTTTCTATTGCTAAGGTTAGCTGATGGCTGTATGACATCTAAGCTATTTTTGTCAGGTTTGCTTGTTTCTTTACCATTTCTTTTAAGTGCGTGGATTTCTTATTTGGTGCACACACGCAGACACACACAGAGGGAAAAAAGACAGGCTGAGACAAGCCAGCTCCTCAGTTTAACCAGCAGATGCCGTGCACAGTTGTTTGCAGTTGAGTTGCTGGTGCTTCGCGGGTCAGAAACCAGGCCCCGTGTAAGTCAGGTTTTTCAGGTCTTTGCACAGCGAGAACCCCCTCTAAACTCATCAGGAGTGTGAGGTGCAAGAAACACAGGATCATACCCTCTCAAAACATGGGGGAAGCAAACATCTGTGGGAAGACTTGAAGAGGACTGAGAGATGTAAGAAGAATACATAAAAAGCAAGAGTGAGATGACATAACTGCAGGATTTAGAGGGCTCAGAATGAAACCAGACCAACAACAGGAGCTGGAGATTTGCATACCAGAAGAAACTAATCTTGAAGCTTGGGCTTACACATCTTCCTCTCCAGATGATGCAGTCGCACTTAACTATGTTCAAATAAACAAAAATAAAATAAAATACAGCTTTTTTTTTATAGAAAGAAAACAAAACTCTGATCTCATGTGTATTAATGGAACTCTAAACCAAAAAAGTCTGGAACGAATTAAAAATGGGATTAGTTTATCTGTGACAATTAGCTTTCTAACCGAGGACAAGCTTCGACCTACACATTGATATTGGCAATATTGCAGTCATCTCCCAGCAGTGATAGCAGTGACAGAGATGTTGCTCCAGTGCTGTCAGCAGCACCCTTATATGCAACTATAAGAAATTTGTCAGTTACTTCAAACAGGCACAGTATTTCGCCCCCTTCAAAATTGCACCAAAATGGTACTAGATTTCAGATTCTTTTGAGTTGCATAGACTAACATTTTTTCCATTAAGATCAGCATGGATAGACTTCAGGTTTCTTGCCACTGTGAACACAGTGAGGAATTCACCAACCACCCCACTGTTTGTGACTGACCCCAAAGCCTCCTTTGCTTTGGCCTGTTCTGCTATGGGACAAGGTCCTGCTGTGAGGCGAAAGGCTCCCTTGCATGTCCTTCCATGACCCTTGTGCAAGGCAAGAAAGAAGATGCTCACTGGAAATTACCCGAAATCTACCCTAACTAGCATGAAAAAGAGCTTGTGCTTTGCACACAATGTTTCTGCTGTGCATAAGCAGTTGTGAGACCAGGCATTGTGTATTTATTTTGTGTGCATGTACATGTGCAAGTGAATGCCTCTGCGTGTGTGTATGTGTCTAGGGATATTTCTAGATTTGGGTTTGTTTTTAAAATGTCCTGGAAATTTAACTGAACTCTCATATGGAGACAATTTAAAATAAAAGACTTGGCATGGCTTTACTTGTATATCTTTCTTATGCATTTGTCCAATCAAAATGATAATGTAGACAAACTGTGGACTGCAAAGTGTATTATCCAGCAATATCTCATTATTATGCAAAAAATCAGATATTCACAGCAACTGTCTCATCTATTTATTGTTTGGTTACTCATCTGGAAATTTTAATACTTTCTTCAGGGGCAGCGGCTGGCAATAAAAAAATAGATCTATATATCAAACCTTTAACTTCCAGCCATCATTGTGTGCCATAATACAGATGGAGTAGCTATCAGCTCTCTTTACCGTGTTGGTTTATTTACTTCAACTAAGAATAAAGATTTAAAGAGAATACAGTAACAAAGTCCACTGTGAGCCGAATTTTCATATTTCAAAGTGGAAAAAACCTTGACAGACAATTAAAAAAATGTAATCAATATGCAGCTATATGTCTAATTAATTTATTAAAACTATACACCCAACCTTTATAACCTTAAAACTTCTCAGTTTTTACCCTGAGTACATCAGTGGGTCTATCGAAACACATCAACAGGCCTGCACCTCTGTATGTGTAGGTCACATCATGGCTACAACAACAGTATTATCCAGAGATTTTGCTCCTTAGTTTAGTGAAGCACTGAAGTACACAGCTCACTTCAAACACCTCAGCAGTCCTACTGAAACCTGCAGCAGGGCTACGCGTTATCTTTAAATGGGTCACAGCCCCAAAATAGAGTTTGATACACAAGAATATAACACTTGGGAAGCGTCTACGTAGCTTTCAGTCTTGTCGCCAACTTCAGCATCTGCAGTTGCACCAATAAGAAAGTGGCTTTTTTAGACCGATCTTTTGCAAGCATTTTAACTGCCATCACGCTACTACAGCTTCATACACCACATACTAATAATATCAGAAGAGGATTCTATCTTCTGAAAACTAATAGAGCTTTATTTTAAGGGTACAACAGGTCTTTCTCCAGCCATATATACTTCCATCCTTCCATGTCTAAACTCTCTTCTGTGGCGTCCTATTAAAATATTCATATGTTGCTACAGTGATTGAGACTTTTCAAAGTATGCAGTGTAACGCAGAAGGTCCAAGTTCTTTCTCTATACATGTTTTAAATACATTAACTCTCTCAATATATTAGCAAATCGTTTTTGTCATACTGTTACGCATGTTCCTTAACTGCCTAATTCCTGAGCGTAGTGCCTCTCAGCCACTTTGCTACCACCAAAGATAAGAGATCTGGAGGATCACCTGGAGGATCTCCAGGATCACCATCTGGAGATAAGCCAGTACTACACAGACCCCACTTGCCTCTTGGGCTGCAGCTGGTGGTTCTCACCTGGTCCCCAGACCAAGAGGCTCCAGGCAACAGCCGCCACCCACCCACTCAGCTCTGGCAATTGCCTCTGGTTTGCTCACTTTGACATCAAGTCAACTACACCAAGATACATATTTACCAATATTTACCATATTTCACACATATGTTTTTCCTCAGAAAAGACTAGTTCTAGGAAAAACATCAGCTTTCAATATCCCCATCACACTGACAGAATAGTTGTTAAAAATAGGCAAGAATCCATTAAATGAGCCATGTTTCCTACAAGAAAGGAGAATGTACCTTCTGGTTGACGTATGCTCATACACAGTTTTCATATTTTGGTTCAAATTTTCAGTATATGAATTATAATTTGATTAAAAAAATAATATTTTGAGAAAAATCAAAGAAAACTTAATACAAGAAATGTATGATTCTGGAAGAACAGCCAGATTAAAACAGGAAGTTAGATGGGAAATCCCTGCCACTCACACTGCCTTTTAGCCATCTTGCCACAAGGATCCTCTTTCACCTCCAGTGGGACAGGCCTGAATGAAAGCAATAGAACTTCATAAGTAATTCCCCTAGCTACATCTATATGGCTAAGATGATTGCTATTTCACATCCACATACAAGACTTGATCATGATAGCTGACTTGGAATGGCCATACACCTAGAGAAGAATGGAAATTCTAGGAGGAGGCACGGAAGGGTTTCAAGAAATGAATCCGTATGAATACTAACCTATACAATGTAATTCAGATTTTTCCTGTTTACATATTTAGAGCAAAAGAAAATTCAGTTTCTACTTATTGTTTTGTTTTGCAAATTACTTACTGTAAAATTTAGAACCTGAATAAAATCATAGTGAACATAATTACTCCCTGCACCTTCAAGTAATATGAAATGAAGTGACCCCATGCCTTTGCAGATCCCCATTGAAATCAAACTCCTTGTTGCTACAAGCATTTGAGCACATCGAAAAATTTACAGGTTCCTAACTTTACTTTTTAAAATGAGACATCCTCCATAAGTTCCCTTCTGTTTGGAAAGCTGTTAACAAAATTGGTGGCATGCTGGTATAACCTAAATAAAGCGTACAACATCATAGAGTATTACAGTCTCTGTTACCATCACTGATTGCACACACACTTCTGGCTGGCAAGCACTGCATTTTTTAAAAATCTTAATTTTCTGTAGATTTCAATAAAATACCAAAGGATTTTTGATTTCCATAAACTATTTTTGGTTGGAGCGAGAAAACAATAATCACTGAGATGTAACAATTAAATGCTAGTCCTTCCAAGCTAATTCATAGCTACCTAATTTGTTTATTCTTGGTATTCTTCAATAGAAGTGATCAGTCAAGAAAGGATGCACTTGCCTTGCGGGGGTTACTAAGCTTGGCAGCGGAGGGCTCTGGAAAACTTGTTGTACGCCTTTAAAAAGAATCTAACGGCATTGCCTGAAACTGGTTGTGAAACACCAAGTGATTGATGGGGTTATTATCATCTACTGCTTCTGTTTACCCCAAATTAATCTCAAGTGGAGTTACTTGTAAATTGTTTAGCTGTTGATATTCACTACCCCTTGTGTCTATAGACTTGTCTGAGGTTGAGAACAAGTAGACCTCCTTTAACCCAGCTCCAAATAGGAATAACTGACTGTCCTGATAATAGGTTACTAATTCCTGCTCTGTACATCATATCTGAATAACCAAAGTTAGCCTACCCTGTGAGTATTACCTCTCATGAAAGAAGAGGTGCAGTTCATTCAAAAGTATTACATTATCTCATTTGTGATGTCCTTCAATAGCAATTCTTGACCTTTCAATAAAGAATCCAGATAAATTAGAATAATTTAGGCCCCATTCAAATAAGTGCATAAGTGTTCTGTTAAATCAACCCTGTAATTAGGAAACCACTCGTATTGGGTTTGCGTGGCAAGGTTCTGGTAGTGAGGGGGTGTGTGTGTGCTTCTGTGGGAAGATACCAGAAGATACCTCATGTCCAATGGAGCCAACACCAGCCAGCTCCAAGATGTGCCAATTTTTTCAGGGAGTTCATTGTTTGAAAAAAGAGGCACCAATAAATGCTGGTAGATAAAAGCTGTATATTAATCAAAAGAATTCAATCAATTATATTTATACATAATCCAAACTATTATGTAAAGCTTGAAACATAATTTCAAAGACGATTCCAAAGCTTTAGTCTTAGGTTTCAATTCCTAGGTAGGTAACTCTTACGTCCCCTTCTCAGGTTCTCTCCAAAAAGGTATCCTGTTACAGGCTATTTCCCAGCTACTGCTGTAACTAGAGTACAATTTTATAGCTGAGGTTTATAACCAAATGGATAGACAGATCCTTTGATCCCCAATTAGATTTTTGAGGCTAATTTTAGAATTACTAGCGTGACTGTTTCCAGAGCTGGCAAGTCCATCAAGAAACTGTGAAGGGCTGCTCTCTAAGAACCAGATGATCAGTCTAGAAGCTAAATCAACAGGTTTGGCTAAGCTATTCTCCATCTTCCCTGTGTGATGCTGAAATAAATCCTGAGCCTAGCATAGGTACTGTCTGCCGTGGAACTGGCAAAGCAGAAATCGTTTGTTTAATATGACAATTGGTCTCATTTTCACATGTATCTTCTTACTCTATCACCGCAAATCAAAGAATAGGCCAACTAATTTCTGGTCAGCAGAGGTTTAGAAATTTGGAAGTTTACAGAAGAATGCACGTGTATCTCTTTCATTCATATGACATGCCCAAATGCATATTCAATGTGTAGGATGATCCAAACCACCATTTTAGAGTATGTTACAACATGGAGGTATGAGTAATATTTCTATGCTAACTTTCAGTTAGCTCACATGAGTACTAAGAATAGTGTAATTTCACTATGTTGCAATAGAGAAAGCAGACAGGAAAATTCCCCCAGTACTATTCTCCCATCCAAACTGCTGAAGATATGCAATAACCACTGAAATGAATCTTTTATTAACTCCAAATAACTTGGTATGTAACCATGCTTTTTGGTTTACTTCTGCTTGTAGGTTCTGATCTTTGCATTTGCTTAGTACCCATTTTGTCATCTACCAGTACAACTTTTCAGCTGATTCTTCATGACAGTTTGAGGAAAGGGAAACATTTTGGTTGCAATTTTCTTCATTCTGCTAACTCTGTTCTTTTGTGAAGGTTAAAAAAGCTGCAGGAGCAATGACAAACTTCTCTGACTATTAGACATGCAAGTGTAAGATATGCAGCTGTTGAATTAGCCCCTTGTAGCAATGCTGTCTTCAAATACCTTTGATACACATGGTGTACACAGGTTCTTGGTTGCCGGTGCTGAGAACCTTATGTTAGTATGGCATTGTGCCCAGACAGAAGGCACGCTAAACCCGTTTCATTCACCTGTATATGTCAGATAGGGCCACTCACAGGAACTGTGCCGAGTCCTTTCCCTATACTAATAAAGTTCCATTGGTTCCATAAGCTGCTTCATTCTTTATCACGTGTTAACACTTCCATGCTAAAATAACAATCTCTGACCCATGAAGAAAGCCAGACAGAGGGTTTGTAGGCACTGGTGCCTGCCAAAAAGACAGGTTGCAAGAAGGCAGACACTTGGGAAACCTATTGAAACCAGATGGCTTGTCAAAACATATGCTATTTAAGAGCACAGCCTGCAGGCACTGTGAGGAAGACAAGCCCATGGCAAATAATGGCATCAAGGAATGACTGAAATCACACAGGAATCATTGCAATGATGAGCAAAGCCTGAACTGTAGATTCACCCAAGGATGTGCAGATGAGATTAGATCTGTTCCAAAGTGCATATTAAAATTCATTCCCCAAACAGGAGGTAGAGATGCAACGTTTGCATGCTAGCAAATAAATATTTTTCAACTTTCTAAAGCCTGGTGCTGTCTACATGGAATAAAACTGATCACATATTATGAGCACAAGCCTTTTAAGTCATTTTCACAACAAGTGAAGACCAGACTTTGCTTTCTATTACGAAATGTTAAATTCAGCTGTTGCCACAGAAGACCTCAGAGAAAACTAAG
Organism: Larus michahellis; assembly: GCF_964199755.1. NCBI lineage: Eukaryota > Metazoa > Chordata > Aves > Charadriiformes > Laridae > Larus > Larus michahellis. The sequence continues at coordinate 18,357,464 of NC_133904.1, forward strand.
AACAGAGTCCAGCACCAAACATTTAAACAAATCTTAAAAGTTAGATTGATGTCACACATACAGTATATTGGCCATTTCTCTTCCTATCATACCTCACAGTGTGTAAACATGTGAAAATAGTTTAGATGCACTGAATGCATAGGGGCATGATTATTCCTGTCTTCATAGAACCACAGAATTGTTTGGGTTAGAAGGGACTTTCACCAAGTTGCTTCCCATATATAACACTAGAATTGGTTTCTGTGGTAGGAGATAACTACCAAAATAACCGTATGGGGCAGATATTCCTTTCAGAGGAAGAAACAATGAAGAAACAACAGCAAAGAAACAGTGATGGTGGGACCAAAGGACAAGCATGAGATGGATGAACCTATCTGCATACAGTGAATTTAAAATAGAAAATTCCCATTTACTTATGGGGACGTACACCTTGGCTGGTGCACAATTAGCAAACAACCACACAGCGAGCTGTGAAGGGAAGGACGCCATACCATAGTAGATCTATGGGGAAAGAGAAGGACACAAATGTGCCAGCATGACTGACCAGGAACAACATCTTGCAGTTATGTTTTATAAGGACCCTGGAGAAAGGTGACCTGGATAGATGGAATAGAATAGATGTCAAGACAGGCAATCTTTGCTATTTGCCACCATAAATACGCTATCAACACCCACCAAGCTTCTTTTTAATGAAGCAGTTAGCTGTTATGTCAGTTGATGCACATCCAATGACCATTTTTATTCCTTGGACTCTGGGAAGCCACAGAAGCCTCAAAACTGCCAAGAACAGGTAAATAACAAGAACAAAATAATAAACTCCAGCAAAAGGCAAAAGAGAAAGGGCACATACGTTTTCAGATTTCATATGTGGGGCCAAGGACAAAGTGGTTGAGAGGGGGCAATTTCCATGCTTTGCTTTTAAGAATCAGAATCAAACGAATCATTTAATCTCTGCTGCTGCTCCTGCTAGTAAGCTACTGGTGCTGCCGCTGTGAATGAATTTTTTCCAGGTAATAGTGTAACTGTTACACTGAGTTGTTATGACCTCATCATTTTTAAGAAGCCAAAGCCACTTCAAAAGAACATACTAGGGACCCAGATAATTCTGCTGGTTTACCCCTAACGTAAAATGCCAAGTAAGTGAAATGTCCTGGGAAATGATCTACTTGTGTTTGTTTTGGAAATTACCAGTACTACGCCATTCTTTAACTCCATTACTTCAAGACTGCCTTTCTTTTTCCTGTGGGTTGGCCCTTGCCTTCCTGCCAGAATCATAACTTTTCATTGAAGAATCTCATTTCTTAGCAGTGCAACAGAACACAAACAATTTTCAAATTTCCCAGTGATAGCGAGGGTAGGTTGCTCTTTGTATATGCTACTTAAATGAATTAAACCAACTCAAATGTGTGATCTCTCCAGACAAAGATGAAGGTTACACAGTTTAAGGATGAAATATAGACCATCCTCTACAAAACCACTGTGTTGCAGTTTAATTAAAAGAATTCATTAAAGTCGTGCCCCATCCAAGGTAATTAGTATGCATAATTTATGCTTTCCCTAATACACAAGGGCAGTAGCCTGAATAATAAACTCAAGTTAACCTTAAGTGGAAGAGATTGAATGGTCAGATGTTTATTTAGCTCAGGTTTGCTCAAGAGCTAAGGTTAAAGAGGTGAAATTCTGTTATAGTTGATTAATTTCTTAAATTTTCTTCATAAAATTCTGCCTACCCAGTAGGAAGAAAGGTTTTTTTTTTTTCCTTTTTTTCAGGAAGATCACAAGTAAATGTCTCTTGTCCTCATCAGTTGCCAGAACACAGAGTCTGTGATGATGTATGTGCAGTTTGCAGCAAGGATTTGACTTGAAGGAAGGTTCCCCTGAAAATTTTCACCAAGTAGCAAATGTAGCAAAAGGCTCCAAAAAACTAACCCTCAAAGGTATAGCTTCACAATCCAAAGTCAGCAGCTTCCATGGCACCCTGACCTATTGCCTTCCTACTACCTACTTCTTCCAATTTCTGCCTCTCCGTGTTGGTACCTCTTCAGTTGCGTGGTCTCACTACAAACCAAATCAGGAATCTAATGTGACCAAGAAAAAACAAAACAACACAATACACCTTATTTTGATGCACTATTTTCAGTAGGATTCAGCTCACAGTCTGCCTACACAGGCCTTCATACCAGTACTGAGGGTGTCCACAAAAGGATCAACAGTGCCTTGAGCTGCTGTTACTACTGAAGACTTTACTAACCTTGTTACAACCCATTGAGCATTAAGCAGTTGTAAGCATCTGTTCCACAGAGCAAAGTGAATCACCTCCTTTATATACAAATTGTTAAATTGGAGCTATGCTACTATGCTCCTTCATGAGTGACACCCCTGCTAAGCCCCAAGGGACCTGCAGGTCAAGTCCTGCACAACAACATAGTGTCCTTGTGACGCTCTTGTATAAGCATGTCAAAGCCAGGTCTATGGCTTGTGGATCCTGTGAAAAGACACAGGGATGCCTGGCAGATTTGTGGTAACAGGATCTCAGTGTTTGAGGATAGAGATGTAAGCCAGGCAAGGCAAGACAGTCTGATGTCTTAGAAAGGATATGTCACTCTGGCAGAGGAATTGTAAAGTTTTGTGCCAGAAGAGAAGGCCCCAAATTCTTCTGGTAAGAGCAAGAAGGTTTGGCCAAAGGTCTTTTCAGGTCCAGGTCCTCTTTCAGACAGCAGCCAGCTAAGCATACTTAGAAAACGCTGTAGAACACAGGCAGGTAGTTATTGCTCTGTGGAGTAAGTTGGGATAGCTGCCTCACAGGAACTGTGTTCACATCTGCGTTGACTCGCAGCGTAAGCTCAGCTCTAAGGCATGTGGCAGGGAGGCCAAGTGGGTTGGTGGGAGTGGAAAGATCTCGTGCAGCAAGAGGAGGCAGAAGTAACTCCGTAAGGCTCTGCAAGATTTGAAGTCCAAAGCTCTGAAAAAAATTCTATGTGCTACTTTTCCTCCCCTGAACATTTTCTTCTAACAGCAGGGCAGATGGGTTGGCTGTGGCCTATTCATCACTCAAAGGCCAGCCAAACCACTGTGCCTGAAATACAAATTTCACTTTGATAGGATAGAGTTCCCTTACTCAGTAACTCGTTAGCTGCTACACAGGTAGATAATTTCTCCCAACTGTCTTTGTCTTGTCAACATATCTGTCTTGTTCACGCTCACTTTTCTCCCCAGTTTCTACCCACACTAAGAGGTCTTCATATTTCCGGCCTTTGAAAAAAATCGGTGGTTGATTTGGTCATTTCTACTGTTGCCTGAGTGTGAAAACTTCTTGAAGTGTGTGGGGTTTGGATTAGGCTTAATGCTGAATAGGTTTTTTCTTTCCTTTGAATTTACATTTGATTTTTGCTGGCTGTTATTATCTTTGTGTTCCAGCAACAGTACAAAACCTAACGGCATTTGTCTGAGGTAACACAGGAAATCTGCAGCTGGAAGTGAATCCAGGTCTCTGTGCACTGTCCTATCCAAATGCCAACTTCTTTCTTAAACAGACAAGCGTGAGACTTTGTAGCTTTCAAATATAAAAGATCATGTAATCACCTCCATATGCTTTTTTTGAGTTGCAGAACTAAGCCATTCTGAAATATTATCTGCAGTAGGATCTTTGCTGCAAAATGCATGCATGATACTAAATTGAATGTTTGTTTTGGGGTCCGTATCACCAAAGAATCCTCCTTATTTGCTTTCTCTTGTATTTATTTGTATTAGTAGTGAATACGCAAACTTTCTCTACAGGGTTAACTATTATTTAGGGAACCTACTCCACAGATTTAAATGACAATCCAAGTGTTAGTTTAAACATCTCCCACTACTGCGCTCCCGCTACTGGTAGGAAGAAGATGAATTAATAAGAGTTGTCCTGTAGAACTAATTGATGTAGTATGGAAGGCCAGGACTCAATCCTACTGAAAGTGCTGGCAAAAGACAGGCTATATTTTGCTCTTAAGGAAATTGCATCTATGTTGATTGAAATGAACTCAGTAGAGCCAACAAAAATCTGCTTTCCTTTGGATCAGAATACTCCGTTCACATGGAAACTCCTCTAGCTTCTGCCGCTATCACTCAGCTAAGGCTCGGTCCCATGATCACTGTAAAAAAAACAGGCTGCAGAAATCTGCGCATATAAAGATTTAGTCAAGCCTTCTAGAACATATGGTAATACAGAAATGCCACCTAAAAAAGTACAGCAAATTTTAAAATAAATCTATGATTTGTGCCACACGTTTCTGACCTTTTATTCTCTTTTCTGTAAACATTCAGATAACTCAGACTAACTAAATTTTAATGAAGTTAAAATGGTGGAGGAAAATAATTTTCAGTCACGTGTGCACATGCTTGCATGAATTCACCTGGATGAATTTTTGCCATACAAACAAGAAAGAGAAACACCAGAAGTGAACAACTTCTAAAACCAACCCCAATCACCTAACAAAATTCACATTTCTAACAGTAAGTAGTGAACAATGGATACAAATGTCTGTTAGAATAATTACACTATATTTATTTTTCCAAAATATAAATATTCTTAAGTGCATTTGAACAGGCATATTTGTGAATTTTTTTCTTGACCAAAAAAATGGTTAGAGGACAAGCAAATTTTATAAAGAAGAATCTAGTTTGCTGCTGCTAAACTGGAGTCCTGCTCAATCCATCAAAATATACAAAGAGATCACTGCTTTACAGAGAGAAATTCATTTCACTAGATCTAAGGTTCAAAGCACAGATGTTCCAATTTCATAAAACACTATTAAAACTAATGGCAAATTTAAATATTGTCTCCTATTTCCATATAATAATAGAAGAACGTTTGAAACATATATTACTCAATAATGCCCAAATTTAGAGTATGATCCAAAGCCAACTGTTCAGACATTCAGACTTTGGGGAAGCAACTAAATTGTTTCAGTCAACTAAATTACGCAACTGGAGAACAAAAGCAGAGCAATAGGTTTTCTATAATTAATCAGCATGGATGTCATAATTATACTGTTGAACCTTATTACAAACTGTAAGACATAAAATCATGACAGATTTTATTAATTTTATTGTTAAGGGTTTTTTAATTGTTTCTAGCTTTGCAGCCAGATCAGAATCATTCCGTTAACTTAGCTGTTTTCCTATTTTTAAGCTATCTTCTGTTGGAAGGTTTCTCTTGAGGTGCTTATGCCCTTAAAGAGCATAAGGCTTTCCTTCAGAACCTGTCGCCCCCTCCTCCTCACCACGGCACTGCCATCCAGTTCACTCCCATTACTTTTAATAACGTGGCACGTGTCCAAAGCTTTATCGGTGTCAATTCACCGGGCACCTCACTGTGTCAAAGGGTGCTCAATGTATTAAGCCTTATACTTCTCTTTCTTGGGCTCTGTTTTTAAGTTTAATTAAAAAAAGATGCACAAATAAAAGCAACCATGAATATAGTACTTATACAACAGATTCCTTCAAGACAGAGATCTAATAGCAGACACAGCTTCATTAAACTTAAAAAATTACACTTCATCCTCTCATTTTTAGAACTCAAATACACTTATTTGAGTGCCTAACGGTAAGTAAAGTAAGTAAAGAGACTGAGTGAGTATAATGCTCAGAGTGAAACTCCTGCATGTTCTTTTAGTATCTGGAGCAATGCTATTTACAAATCCTGTCTAGAGTGAGTATGCAAGACACTTACATCAATCTTTATCCATTCCAATTACAAACAAAGGTAATATCACAGTCAAGCATACATTTAGCATTAGATGGCACGTATCTGGGCAGACCTGAGAAGCTGCAGAATAAATATTGATATATTAAAACAGAGTCTATTACTCACCTTCTGAATAAACTACTGATTTTAATTTACCTACAATTTTGCAGTAGCATCCTTCCAAAGAGGAAATTAGATTTTTACATATCGTAGCAAATCACAAAGCCAAAATGTCAACTTCATATATCAAGCAATTACTTGTAATGTTTATTTTGGGGGAAAATTTTAACATATATTTACTTAGAAAGCCACATGGGTCCCTCCAAAATAAATAGGGGCTATAATTCTTGCCAAAAAAATCCACAGTTCCAGAGATCTACTCATCAATTTCCTGCAGCATTAATGAGGAAAGGCGCTGAGACAGTCATTCATACTGTCTTTATGATAAGACTAACCTACAGGGCAAATCAAGATTAAGGACAAAGGGAAGACAAATGGATAGAATACAGAACTAGGGTTTGTTTTTTTTTTAATCCATCGCTTGAAATTTTTGTTTACCATCTTAAATTTAAGTACTACACTCAAAGTGCACATAAAAATTATTCTCCAGACAGGAAATTACATAAAAGGAGGGGTGGAGTTATTTTAACCTCAAGATCTTTCATCTTGAAACATAACGATTTATTTGGCTAGAGCTAGGGGAGGAGGGAGAGGCCACATTACTCACAAGTTACTAAGAGGTTTTGAAATTGCTACAAGTTATGCTTGTAAGAAGAATGAAGTTCAAGTCACGAAAGACAATGTCAGAAGGCCGTTATCAAAAGCATGTAAACTTGCTCAAATCTCAGCAAACTCCCACCAGAAATATTTGCATTCATACTCTAACTACATCCAGAATCGTATTTCCGTCTGAATATTTGGTTTTTTGGCTTCCATGGTACTTGGAAAGGAACCAGCAACTTAGCCTACTTTAATGCACATGTAGGTCATGAGGAGTCTTACATATTTAAGAATATTTAAGAATAAAGGATTAGAAAGGATATAGTAAGTTCACCCCCAGGTATCTGAGAACACAACTCTTTGCATAAACCACTAGATGCTCAAGGTGGGCATGCTTAATAAAATATGCAACCCTGCTGGCATAAAGGACGGTGCCAAACATAACCCTCTGTCCTACACTCACTTTTTCTCTACTACATCCAACACACCCACCATTCGGAGATACAGACTTTACTGTTTTGAACCTTGTGACATTTTACTTTTCATAACACCTCCTCTGTCTCTGTGCATCTTTGCCAGGCTGGGAGCATCTCTATTTCTAAAGGAGATGTATCAGCATTAGAAAATGACCAGCTTGCTGGACTTAGGCTATAGACACTGGGGATGGTGGTTCTGCCAGTGCTAACTTTGGCACCAGAGGTTTTCGGGGATCAGTCCAGATGCACTTGGGCTGGCTGTTTGTGACTCAATTAAAGCCCAGAAACATACAGCAGTGTTGATGCTGGCCAAGCCAATGAGCCTGCCAAGGGCATTTATCACTTCCCATCACTGTAAACCTGCCCTTAGCAGCTTACAACTTAGCAAACATATCTAATACTCCTGCAAACAAGGTTTGGCTTCTGTTAGCCAACAGGAAAAGTACACAGTTACATGGAATTTTCTGCAGCAATAGCAATCATTTTTCATTTCAGTCATGGCACAACCCTTCTCAGACAACAAAAGAGTCATACCCAGCATTGCATGGAGGTAATTATATCCTTAGCCAAATTCTAAAGAAATTGAGGCAAATAGATATCATTCAAATTGCTCCAGTGACATAAGCTTTCGTGAATGAGATGGGCAAGCAGCATGACCATGTCTTTTTATTCTCAGGCATGTATTTTAACTATTTTCTCTACCTTTTTTTTTTACTGCTTTCTGCTGCTTTTTCCTTCCGTTTCATAGACATCATCTTCACCTCTCTCTCATTATCTGTTGCTAATGGAAATAACAAGACAGAATTTACCACTAAACCCCTCCAAATGGGCTACTAAGCCCTTCAAGTCCTAATTGTTTTAGGAGGTTGGTCCCAACAGATACTGTTCTCTAATCCAGACACTGTATGTTCGACCTGATGGAATAAAAAAAGTCTTTGAAGAGATTTGAAATGCTTCAATCAACTCTCAGGTTTCATTTGCTCTAACCCTATTCTTCATATGTGTGTCTGCATCTCTCTCTGCCGTGCACTTTCTCACTCAGGAATGCAATGACACCCACAGTGGTCCATAGACCACTGAAAGCTTCTTTACAGCAAGTCTTCCCGGCGAGCTGTCTGCTGGCGCCTACTCAGCAATGCGACTATGCAGCACATTATTTTAACCTTTCTTTCCCTCTCTTTGCCTTACCTAAGCAGGCGGAAATGCTCCAAGTTACAGCCTGGTTTCCTCAAAGAATTTTAAAGTTCAATCTAAAACTCACTCCTCATTATTTTGGTTGCAGTTTGGTAAGACACCAGCCAGCACCAGGAACTATACAGCAGACTGCCAGCTGTGATAAGACTTCTTTCTCTGTGAGATGCTCATACAGCTCCACTGCCAGGTTCTCATTATTCAAAAATATCCAAACCAAAAAAATTCTCCCTTCCAGCCCTCTCCTTGTGGCCTAACCAGATGGCTGAAAACAAACAAATAAATAAATAAAACAGTGAGAAAGAAAAACAAAACCAAACCAAAATAAATCCTGAATATTTTTTGCTTAGTAAACTGTTGATAAAATCTCCTGCAGGGCCAAGGCCAAGGTCAAGTGGGCAAGTCCAGGCATAGACAACATTTGACACCTGCCCGCCTTGAAAGGGCAGGAACGGGGCAGCTTGTCAGTAAAGAACCTCAACTCCAGGCGTCCTGCCTGCTGCTGTATAGAGGATGTGGGGAAGAGGGGTGGGCCCCTTCAATATTTTATTTCTTTATTTGGGAAAAGGAAGTCCTGAGGGCAAGCCAGAGCGCTGTTTCGGAGCACAGGGGAGACCACAGGGAGTCCAAAAAAAACCCCATTAACGCCTCTTGGGAGAAATATAAATGCTGACACAGTGCCTTCCAGACAGAGTATCTACAATATTAGCTGGTTTTTTTTTTCTTTGTTAAATGCATACGAGCACAGAAAGGTTGGAAAATTGTAGGTTTCCAAAAAAACATCCAGCATGTCCAGAATCTGACAAACAATGGCAGGGAGCTGACAGTCAAAGAATGTCATAATTTATCAGCCAGACCCATCCCCATACAGTTTGTTTCCTTTTCCTATCAAAATCTTATTTTCTTTTAACTGCTGATACTGAATCTTGTCCAATTCTTGAAACTTGTCCAGAGTAGGCTCTGCTCAATCTTTTCAGTGCCAGAAAAGCTGGATAATACCCCATATTACTTGCTGACTTCCTATATTCCTGATGATGTAAAACATGGAACTGAGCCCAGTTCAGGTAACCCCGACTGTGCAGAAACCACATCACTGACTAAACTTAAACGCAAACTCTCAGCTGCCCTGCACACTGAGTACATTGTTCAAAAGGAGATAAGCTTGCACATATGTTAAGAAAGAAAAAATAATATGTCTTGGGTCTTTTTTATACAAAGACTTTTCTGCCAAGCACAACTAAAATCATGCAACTATCAAAAAAATCTCAGACTGAGCCATATGATCCATGGGAATGTGACTTCGGGAAGCTGCTCCCTATAAAAGCCTGTAGTTGGTGTCTTGTATGGAATTTCCACTCATGGAAGGCAAAAAGCCCCAGCTGAGGCTGGACTAAACAGCTCTGGGCATGCAAACAATGTTCATCAAAACTAAGGAAAACACTCCTGTGAACTGCTGCAAAAATGGTGAAAGAAAAACCAGGGCTTCTGGCAAGGCCACTGGCTGAGCGGGAGCTGGGCTAAGAACAGCTCTGCACACTAAGCTTCCAGTTTGAAATCTTTGCACGTCCCTGAAACAGCACATCTGATACCAGCAGGGTTTACTCAGCCTCCATCCTTCTGAGGGAGATAAATTCACTTCTGCACAATTTACTGACTGTCATTCTTTTGGACTAAAAAACCAAGTCCCTTTTTACTCTGAATGAACTTTAAAGATCTGGCACATCTCAGACACAAGGACTTGTCCAAGTGTTTTGGCTAAGATCTCTTCCCTTTCCACTACTGCAGTACTGCACATGCCAGCTAGATCCTGACTTCCACTTCAGTGTAGGCAGCGTATCAGCGGGCTGTACATATACAGTCTGGAAAAAATGTCTGGAATCCTTCCAGAGGACAAGAGATCTGTATATGTTACTATTCTAACTATCCTTACACAGTTCAGTTCACGGCACTCCTGTCAGATCCAGGGCTAAACACTCTCCTCTGATCCAGGGGTGCCAAAGCTGAAGCACTGGACTCCGGCCACAGTCTGTTCTGGACCACAGTGAATTGAAACAGAGGAGTGTCACATGGCTCATGACTACCCGTTATTCTCATCAGGACTCGATAACAATACAGATCTTTCAGAGCTTCCAAACGCACCCAAAAGTGGGAAAGCAGCAGCAAACAGGTATTTTTATCTTGGACAGTTTGCTCTGTTCAGTAATCAGGTGTCACACCAAGCCCCACAGCAACTCCTTTGGCATCCTTCTCACTGATTCCTCCATGAAGCTCTGGGAACGTTTCTGAGATGTGCCATTGTGGAGCGCCTCTAGATCTGTGAATAACTATTCAAAGCCATTCTTTTGGCTTTGCCGTGACTTTTGGGTGCCTTTCAAGAAAAACAAAAGACTTTCTCTAAAGCAAAATAAATCTGCTCTTTCACCACAATAACTGTACTTTGCATGGAAGCAGAACAAAACCACAAAACAGAGACAGAAAAATCCATGGTTTTGATACTTGCAAGATTTTGACTGTATTTGTAATCAAAAGCTAGGCTTCTGAGGCTGACTTTGCCATGATTATCCCAAGAAAGGCTCCGGATTGTACTTGATACTTACTGAAGTGGGAAGCAGGTCTCTTCAGAGGGAGCTGCAGGCAAAACAGGCCCTTCCCTGGCACAGCAGACAGCCAGAGCTGTCCCTAAGGCAGCCCACTCTGGCCACACAAGAGTCACGAAAAGCCAGGCTTTCTGCCGTGGCAGAGGAAAGAGGCCACAGGAGGCAGCAGTCCCTGCTAGAAATCAGAAACGGCAGCTTGCTCGGCCATCTCCACAGCTCACCTCAAGTGCTCTGTGCCAGCTGCACACCTTTCTCTCCCTTTCTGTAGCGAAGGTGACCTCACCCCAGCCACACCACATCCTCTCTTCCTCTTTGGGATGACAGCCTTGCGCTGTTCCCAGGAACAGAGGTTACAGGACTAAAAGGACAAAGGAGAAGGATATTGAAACCTTAACAGCCTCTGTCCAGTCTCTGGCAGGTGGGTGTCAGAAGGTGGCTGGAGTTTTCTCTCTGGCCAGAGTGCACAAAGACCGGGTGCATATCGAAGCAGAATTTCATTTTAGCCTGAGCGGTGGCTGCTTGGAGTAAAAACTGAAGCACTTTGGTGAAACACCTTCTCAGGAATCATTAATGGGCTTCAGCCTCTAGGAGCAAAGCCGCAACAGCTTTTGCATTTAAGCCACTCGGACAGAAACAGTTACAATTGAAACATTCAAACAGTTTTGAAAATGAAACCATCTATTCTGCACAGGAATTATGAGAAAAATCTGTTAGACACACTGAATAAATTTATTTTTATTTTTTTTTTTAAGGACAGCTCTTTCTGTAAACATGCCTCTCCAGCATACTAGTATAGTCACAGAAGTTAGGGGCTCCTGCGGGAGAATAAAGGGCTGTGCAGCTTTAACTGGCCCCAGTACTTTGCAAGAAGGTAGCAACTTCCCTTTGGGCAGCTGTGAAAAGGCCTTGTCTCCCTGATTTACACAGGTATGGCGTGAATGGCTCAGAGGCTGAGGCCTGCTCAGCCAAACACCCATGTGTGCATGAAATTAGAATGTCAACATTTGATTCATGCTGCCAGGCTGTGACTGTGAAACAAATTATGTCAGTGGGTGGCAATTGCAATATTAGTCTAAGCAGATAACATTTAGCTAAAAGGAGGGGCTCAGTTCACATTCTTCTCCCTACCATTTTAATATGTCAACATCATTAGACTTAGAAGGCCTGGAATTTTGTCAGAATGGAAAAAAATACGGAGGCAAACAAAGATATTATAGGTTGAGAGAGGGTTTACGATAAAGCACAAGGCAGCACAACCCAAATAAAGGTTCAGCAACGTCATTACTGCTCCTTACCACACACCTTCACTGCACACAGTTCAGAATCCTTAAATTTTGTCACACCCTTCCCCCCCACATTTAATGATTTTAAAAAACAGTAACAGAACATGGAATGTCAGTGACAAACAGCATCACTGTACTGTTGTTACAAACTGCCTCTTTAGGGAAGAAGTGCCATTTACTAATTAATTTTTTATAAAGAAAGCCTTGGAAATGTTTGGCTTGAGCTATCAAACTTTTAAACACATGAAAATAAGGCTCTAAATCTGGCTTATTTTCAATTAAAAAGAAATACAAATTAGTTTTTTAGAATACTGAAAGAAAAACAAGTTTTTCTAAGTTGCTCCTAGCATTTTCAAGTGCATTCCCACGAGATCAACAGTTTTTGAGATGCGAAGTCAATATTTTGTAGTGAATTAGATTTTAGAAAAAACCCCCCACATTTGAAACCAATAACGGAAACTTAAGAGTAATTGTTTTTGTTGGAGAATTAATAAAGAAATACACAAAACTTACCATGCTGTAAAGATGGAAAAGAGATCCTTAGAAAAAATAATGGTTATTTCCTTCTGGCTTTCTTAATTAATTCTCAATAAGCCTCTATGTGTCAGAAGACAATTTTACCACAGAGCCCATCATAATTCTAGCTCCGTTTTATTTTCTCACTTGTTTTAACTACCAAAATGGCAAAACATCAATTTAAAGTTTTACTCCATAGCAAACACCCATGTTGTTAAAGTTAATGCTGTGAAAAATCCAACTTGTAACAGTGAAACGTTTATAGAAGCGGCCATTCATTTAGTTGTAGAACTAAGCAACAGCTATCAGCTTCCCAGTTAATGTTGAGAAAGACAGAGTTTTTAAGTGATTCTGCCAAAAATTAATTTATCAGCTTTATCTGAAAGCCGTTTAGAGGGAAATGGCTTGTAGCCGCCTCCTCTGCCCATCACCCCGTGTGACACATTCCAGAGCAGTCACACACCTGTACGTGTGCCTACAGCCCAGCTCAGTGGAATGAACCACACCAGGTTTGGGGCTGCTTTCACTGAAGGCAACGAGAATTTCATCACTGGGTCAAATTTTCACTGCTTTCCTCACTTGAGAAATTTCATTGAAGTTAACGGGACAAATTAATCACTGGCATAACTCCATTGACTTCACCAAGGATCAATTTGATTCAATAGGACTATTCTCTTCAGCAGACTAGGACTGGATGCACGGACTTCAATGGGAGCAACTTGGGGAACATAATGAGAAATCCAGATCATTTATTCTTCAGACTTTGCAAAGATTGATTTAAATTGACTTCAGAAAACACACATTGTAGTGAGACACGTACACGTGTGTGGCCCAGCTCTCATTTCACAAGCTCAAAATTCTTAGATTGTGTTGCGAATGCAGCTACTACATGTATACCAGTGATTTCCAAAGGCCTGGTAAAGTTCTTATCATGCTTTTCCAGTAAACAGTCTTTTTTTAAAAAAAAAAAAAACTTTATGTGAAGGAACTATTAAGATTCAGACTAGAATATTTTGCTGCTTGGAAAAAACAGACAGAAAATGCAGCTATAACTGGCTCCCTTAACACAATTAAACTTCTTTTACTTATTGCGACAGATGCTACAGTACGACCTTTACAAATAATAACAAAAAATGGAAAAAATTCACAGTAGCAGATTGCAATTTTCCTGTCACTTCACCTACTTCAGGGTATATGCTTTTGGAATCTTTTCAAAGGGGAGGGTTTTTGATCCAAATATTTCAGAATTGGCCAAATTGGCAGAAAAGGTTCAAAATTGCTTACTCTCTTTCTCTATGATATAAACTATTAAACTATTCTATTAAGCTTCCAAAGCCCTTGGGGAAAAAAAAAGTCTGCCTGCATTAAAAGTTACATCTTTGTCAACAAACAAACAAAACAATAGAAATGTCTTTCTTCAGTTTAGCACGGCATACCCCCTCCACCCCCCCAGTAATTAACAAGGGTATAATAAGCACAACAAAACTGGGGAAGAAAAAACAAACTGGGGAATTTAAAATATTTTTTGTCTCTTTGGACTGCTTTGTGGTGAGGAAAAATATCTGGGGAGAAAACTGTAGCTCATTTTAAAAGCTCGGCTATTCACCCTGTATAGAAAAATAAGTGTAAACCATCAAACTTCTCCAAAGGTAATTTGGCAACAGCGCTTACAAAGAGGAAAGCAGAAAAGACAGCACTAAGACTGCAGGAAAGATTCTTTCTTTATGGTGTAGTGACAGCCTTGTAACTTCTCCATTATGATGGGAACCACAGCATAAAGATTGCATTATCATCTGTGGTTAACTGTCAAATGCATTTTAATGCTTTATTTGGGAGAGCTAAGTTAAAGACAAAACAATCCTCCTCTTCTTAATCTATCCATCTTTGAGAACGTAAATACAGCTCATACTTGTGTGTCAGAGTGTGGGGAGTTAACTGTATTCTTTCAGCTTCATGTAAATTCCTGAAGATCAGAGAGCTGAGTAAACAATATTTTGATGTAAACAGATTATCAACATGAGAGGAATGACCGTCTGGTCACCCGTGGGGGTTTATTCACTTAACACTTCCACCCCATAAAGACAATTGTGTGCAATCAATGCATATAGGGCCTTTCACTGGGTTGCTAAGTGATACGTAGTGTCAACAGAAAAATGCGTGATGTACAGAAGGGCTGCTGAACAGCCAAGAGAAAACAACACACATGGATGATATTTTAAACTTAATTCAGTGCGTTATGAAGATTGTGACAGGCACAGTGGCTGACCAGAATGAACTTCAAAAATTTGACTTTATAAAGTTGGATCTTCCATGTGTGTAAAGAGTTTAATTTGGTAACAAGTGAATCACAGTGCAGAACAGTAGCTGGTTCAAATAGGAAAAGCCAACCCAGCAGGGAAGCACTGAATATTCATTCACTGGAAGGCACAGCAGTCATTTTACAATCCAGGCTTCAATATATGAGCAGATCGTTTGTCTAAGATTGTATATGCATTCTCTCATTTTCCTCATCTCTGGAAACTATTTTAGTAAAAGCCCAGAAGCTGTTTTCAACAGTTTCTTCAGAATTTCTAAAGAAAGGAAAGAAAGTTGAATGGCATCACATTGCCCCATACAACCATGAAAACCTGTTTTGTGGGACATTCTTGAAACCAACCCAGAAAGAAACCCTTAAGAGGTTTTGTATTTATTTACCCATTCTCTCCCCACCACCCACTTGA
The DNA here is from genome assembly GCF_964199755.1 of Larus michahellis. Taxonomy (NCBI): domain Eukaryota; kingdom Metazoa; phylum Chordata; class Aves; order Charadriiformes; family Laridae; genus Larus; species Larus michahellis. The sequence continues at coordinate 18,372,692 of NC_133904.1, forward strand.
TAGGTTTTATATTCAAATGCAAAATATATCTGTCTTTGTTCTAAGGATTCAATCTGATTTTGGTTTGATTTACAGAACAAATCCTGAGAAATCCAATCTTTTGCCAAATTTTATTTTTTAATAGCTGCACACAGAAAACTCCAATCCTCCAAGCTTTTCTAAATCACTCGCCATGATAGTTCAGCTTACTCTCACGTTCAAAGGTTCCTGAGAGACCACAAAGCTTTGACCAAATACGCTGCTCGCTGGATCGCTAACGCTATTTTCTACAGAATACATTTCTTTTTCTTACAAGATGTTAGTGAGGTCTGTGTTCCCCAGGCTGCTCCTGAAAATACAAGGGCAACATGAGGCTCTGTGGTGACAGAAGTGATTTTGAATGGATTAACCATAACTCAGTCATATGTATCAGACAGGCCTAGCTAAGCTTGTAAATCCCCGAGTTTTCAAAAAGCTAATTTTTATTAATTTATAGAGGTTGTTTGGTGGTTTGTTTTTTTTTCCAAAGGGATTTGCAATTAACATATTTTGGGAGAATTTTACAAGAGCACGAAAACATTTTATTGAAGGAACCTTCTTCTGAAATGCTGCCTAAGTTCAGGTAAATGAAGGTTGTTACCAGAGTTTCTGAGCTACAGGTAACCCAATGGTGACCTGTTTAGGAGGCTCAGCTTCCCAAATGCATTCATAGAGTTCAGCCTGGGACACACAAAGCAATAGCAAATTTAAATATGCCTCAGCTTCCCAAATGCATTCACAGACTTCAGCCCGGGATACACAAAGCAATAGCAAATTTAAATATGCAAGTTCCTCTGAATGCAACGGGGTAAGATGAGTTCACACAGAAATACTTAATGCACTATTGCTCATAATTATATGGTTCCTATTTGGGTAATACCTACCAAGTAGGCACATGGCATATTTATTCTATGAAAAGGCAGAAGTCAGAGACGGTCTCTCCCCTGAAGAGCTTGCAAGGTAGTTAGGCAAGCCAGGTGAGGAAAGGATGTAACAAGAGGATGAGGATCTGAATCATCATTCTTAAACGAAAATATAGAGAAGTCCTTCCACTGGAAGGTAGAAAAGTACTGACAAGAAAGGAATCAACCTGTTCAAGAAAAGTAGGATAATTAGGTTTGGGATCATTTCAGTAAATCATCTCCTAAACTAGTCAGGTTGCTGGATTTCTAAATCAAAAATGTAACAAGTCAATGAAGAAGAGTTTGGAACTCTATCTTTGGAAATATACCCAGGCACACGACAGTTTTGAGGATGGTAAAAATGAAGTTCCTTAAACAATCAGCTTGTAGCTGAATTTGAATTAATAGGTTGGATTTGACTCTTAATAGAAGTAACTCGTAGAACATTATTCCTTTTAGTACCAATATGTTATTATTAACCTCAAAATAATCCAATAATTTATCAATAATAACAAAAATCAACCCCTGAGTCAGGAACTGAGTTTTATCTGCATCCTCAAAGAATTATCAGATTGTCTGGAAAGTAAGTATAGAGAGATTTATCTTTCACATAGAGAACTCCCATTCCGGTCAGGAAAGCCTTACACAAAAGCTAAAGCTAGAATAACTGCCGTATATACTGGAAAAAAAAAAAAAAAATCACCAACCAACCAACCCACCCTTCCCTCCTCTCCTCCCATATGTTGTGTTATTTTTTGGTAACAATAATTCTGAAGAATTAACAGGGAAAATGAGGAAAAGGCATGACCCACAAGTATAGCAAAGCTTTCATGTCATTGACAGCAGTCATCTCAGCATCGCGAACGAGCACTGCTCCAAAGAAAGAGTGAAGTAATAGGACTGAGCACAGATTCTGTTGATAAGCTGCGCACAGTCTAAGCAAACATCCCACAGGCTGGCAGCAAAGTAAAGTCTTTAAGGGACTGGCAAATTCTTGTACTACCCGGAGCTGCACAAGTGGTGTAAAACACCAGTCTGGATTTTGCTGGTTGCAGGCCCCTTGGGCTGTCTGACAAGGGGGCAACGTAGGATCCTACCTCTCTATGACAATTCTTCTACAATAACAAGCCATAAATCAGAGCTGCTGGAGGAGGGGGCTCTGGGTTACATCAGGGCCAGAGTAATTTGTGAATAAACTAGCTATATCTTTAGCCCAGATAACGTTGGGATAAAAGAGTTTTCCTTGGTTAACATTAGTACTCTGTGGAATATTAGGAAAAAAAGTCTTTCTGTGTTTACTTATCACTGTCACGTGATGTATCAAGTCTTGTTTGAGAAGTCTGTGTCTAAGAGTTGCTTCTAAAGACAACTCTTTTAGTCTTGGACCTTGGTATTTAAAGATACAGACACGCACACAATCTACTTGGTAACAGTTTATAAAGCACGGAGTTGCAGGCTTTGTTCCAGCTTCATTCCTGAATCCCCACAAATGTTGACATTCTGCTTATCCTGGTTTTCACGTTTCCATCTTTGTAGTTGCTGTGTTAGGGACCAACTCAATCAACAGGAGGAAAGGACTTATTCTGCACTAAGCTCTGAAGGACACTGCAGAGAAGGCAGGTTATTCACAGAGGAAGGCTCAGAGAGGTAGGACTCTCCTAACACGTTCTCTGAACTCCAAGGACAGAGGGATTTGTCTGTGGTTGGTGAGGAGAGGGCATTACACCATGGAGATGCCAAGTGAAACCAAAAGTTGTGTTTCTGTTGTTTTGAATTAAAGTTCCCAACATGGAATAAGCATTATTCAGTTAAAACTCTTTTTTTTTTCCTAAGCAAAAGACTTCATATTTTAAAACCACATTAGAACATGCTCAACCATTATTTTCCTCTGCTGTATTTTTCCTGTTTTGTTACTGTAAAGGAAGATGAATTAGAGAGAAAAACAGAACAGGAGAGAAGTCTGAAATGGACTTTTTTTTTTTCTTCTAAAAACTTTTGGAAGAAGTGGACACCAGGGGAATTTCATTCACTAAAATTATTCCTCAGTTTTCCATCAGTTTTAATCACTGTTGGAATGCCATATCTGCTGTTAACAAGTAAAGTTGGTTCATTCTAGTGGCACATGAGCTAATGTGTTTAATGCTAAAGCAGGCTCAGCTGCTCTTGGACAAGGTATGCTCAATGTCTACGTATTTTTTACTTTTAAAAAGAAGCAAATGACCCTGACAAGCAACCCTAATGCACGTGAGCTATCAGTTTAATCTGCCTTTCCTTAGCTGAGAAGTGAGCTCCCAAATGTATGTTTTATTTTATGTTATACAGCAAACTAAGGACTTGATTCTGCCTTTATCAGCAGATGTTTTGCTTTTGGCTAAAACAAAACTAAAATGGGTCCAAAGTTACAAATGTATTTGGTCTTTTATTTCTTGAGTCAGCATGTCGCTACTTCGAACGCCTAAGTGCAGGTAATTGCATAGTCAAGTAGCAATCCATACAGGCTCTGTTTAAGTGTGCGATTGCGCTGTGTTATCCAAGTTAATCCCAGCAACACCAATTGCAGTCTGAACTGCCCCCACCCCCATCAGAACATGGGAAAAGAATGAGAAATATTCCTATACAAGAGTCTTTAGAGGCTCATCCCAAGCAGCTTGCTCTTTCTAACACAGAACGTATCTGATACAGCCTCAGCATCCCCAAGACTCAAAAGGCAAAAGTTGTGAGTCTCAAAGGGCTCATTCACCTGGAAAGGTCTGTCAAGAAGGGCCGGCTGCAGTTGTGGCTGTCACAGCAACTCTGCCCCTGCACTGTCACATACGCAAGGTCTCACCAGCACCTGGACCGCTGCTCTTTTCACTTTGCTTTTTAAAGAAACTTGGACAAGGCTGCAGAGTGGAGGATGGTTCTCAGCACCACTGCAGTCACGGAGTTCTCGCTTAGTAGGCAAGATTAAACCTTGTAACTCCTCCACCCATCCCTCTCCATCCTCTTAACATACAAACCAAAAGGCTTACTGTAGCCATAAGGAGCATCTCCCCAGCCCACACAGAGGGATGTGAACTTTGGCACCCTAGATGTTCGGAGGAAATTTCCTAGGAAGAGAATGGGGGGTTTGATCTATTTCCATTTAACAGGAATTCATCAATAAAATGCTCCTTTTACCTTAAAGCACTGATGCAATTAAGTTCAGACTAGCTGAAATACCAGGCCAAACTCTACAACATTGCAAGACAAGAGATGAGACTTAAGCTTGACATATATTAACAGGTCGCTTGAAAAGCTGGAGTAGAAATCTTGGACACTGTAAGTGTTGTTAGGACCGACTGTAGCTGGTTAATATCAGAAACTAAGCAGTAAGGGCTTAGGTGGAGGTGTCTCGGGGGAACACTTGGCCAGCACTAGATTACAGCAGCCAGTCTTGGGGAAATCTATCCTCAAAACGTTCTCAAAGCCCCTTGTCATGGGAAACAAAGGAAATGTTTGCTACTAATTTCTGAGTCTATGGACAGATGAAAGGACTGTACAAGTGTGTTTCAACCACACTGAAAAGCTTTTCCATATAAAATAGCCAATTTACTGTTATGGTTACACTTAAGTCAATTAAAATGTTTTATTTGCAAGGATTTGAATCTCTTACCTTCATTAACATTTAACAGTAAATGGGAGAAAAAAGGTAAATAAAATATTATCTGGCTTTTTAAAGGTCATTCCAGCTTGATCGTTATAAAAAGCTAGCTAAGAACACAGAATATGCCCCTTTGTGTGGATTTAATACAACTAGCCAGTGCAGAACAGCATCAGTAGAAGACAGCAAACAAAAAGTCAGTGGCTGGAGAGTCTATAATGCTGGTGTTTAATACATGCTTAATTACAGCCACCCTTTGTTCATCTGACTTGCGATAATTTTCTTTTTTCCTTAAACCTCCCATCATAAATCACTCTCATCACAAAGCATTTAACTAATGCACATATTCTTAGCACCTGCTTTTAAACAACCCTAGGCTAGCAATCCAAACTGATGAAATTAAATACCTAATACTTTGCATGCCTTTACCAAAGGAACAGTCAGCCAGGCTCTGGAATCTGGGTCCTACCTAGGCTGCAGGGTGCTCAGGAGGGCAACCCCTCCTCTGCAATTAGGCAGTTATTGCAGTGCCTTACTTCAAGAGCTTTCATATTTCTGTTTATTAAAAAGAATAACATGGCATTCAAAATTCATTCTCACAAGCTTTTTTAAATGAAAATTTTTATTATTTGTAAATAGATGTAAAACCAATGATGCAAGAAGACCTTGTGTTTTTAATATATTAAAAAAAGACTAGAAAAATAAGAAATATTTGTGCTCCTGTGGGCAAACATTTATTCAAACACACAGTTTACATTAAGCTTGCTTCTTTCTGTTTCCATTTTACTACATCCCTGACTGCTGATACTAAAAGGAAAATAGAAATTCCCCACAAGCCACAGAATTACCATAGCAAAATGCCACTCAGTAGAATATACGGAGTTATTTTCCATCATATCAGTGTCCTTGGTAAACAAATTATCTTCAACGCAAAACTACAAATAAAATCCCACAACAAATCAGTTCTTGTCTAACATAAGGGTTCAAATGCAATGTAGCTAGCAACTTCAAACACTGCAAAAATCCATTCTGAAAGTACACCAGAAAACTAACCCCCTACCCCTAAGCCAAAACCAGAAAAGTAGTACCTTAAGAACCTTAAAACTACTGCATCTGAGACTTTCATGAAGAGCTGATGTAATCATTCATGAATCCTACAAGCAACTGAACATCCCAAATCACATCGCATGAATCAAGGAATACAGGTTGCAGTGAAATCCCCAGAGATCCAAGGAAGGTGCAGATTAACTGAATTTACACGAGTGTGTACTGAAGATTTAATGAATATTTACCTAAGGACAAATTGGTCTGTCTAAATTAAATTTTCATATCCACAAAATTTTGAACAGGTTTTCCTTTATTTTCAAGGAAACAAAAACTCCCCGTAATGTTAAATGCTTTAGTTTTTTGCCATGGATACTTCATATGGTTTTATTTGGCAGCTGTATATTGTTCACATGTAAGAATATGTGCAGAATGCTATAATAATGAATATATTAGAAAACGATGTTAATATTCTTTCTTTGTTTATTTCTTCTCCTTGGTTATCTTTTCTTCACACAAGTGTTACAACCTCTGTGTATTTTACAAGGCAAAGAAAACAGTGATGTGCAGGAAGTATGTGCCATTCCATATTCCACCGAATTCACCTTTCCCCGCTGTCTTCCACCAGAATATACATGTGGGTCATTAACACTTTGACTTTCCTATTTGTAGCATAATATAGATTACCTATCTATGGATAGTTACCTGTGTCAGCAACAATGTATCTCAATGCCTTCTGTGTAAAACCTATAGTGTCATACCACATGCTATATCTTTCACTGAACATTGATTTTTTTTTTCCTAAATTATTAGCAAAAATATTATTTCAGTAGCCCAATAACATTTCATAAAGTTATGTCAAGCTTGGAAAATGGTAGGCCTAGAGAAGAGTATTTAAAAATAAAATTCAGGGTTTAAATTCAATATTTTATTGACATAAAGGGTCCTTTTCTTAGTATGGAGCCATTCGTTTCCTTTCCTTTATATGGAAACTTTTAATTTCAGATTTTCACGATTGTATTCTAGAAGAATTAAAAATAAGAAAGGAATTTGCAAAATAAAATATTGATTTTTCTCAAAACAGTTTTTTTTTCTAAACTTTCTTTCATAACTGCAAGTGAACAAACCAAAAATAGTCCTTATTAATGTGCCCAGCAAACATTAACAACTTAGTTTTTAGAACATCCATGTGAGGTTGAGGGTAATTAAATGCTTGCTCTTATTTCCACAGGAGTTATGGCTGCAAGAAGCCAATGATTCAAGCGGCAGGATTAACAGACGTAGGATTAAGAATATAACCCGAATCTCAGTAAACAATTTCAAAGCCTTCCAATTAAAATATTCCTCTATCTAAGCTAGTGGACAGCACATATTGCATTATTAAAATAAATAAATCTACACAGTGTCATATATTTATATACAGCAAAATATACAACGTAATATAATTAAATTTTACCCTGTTATTCTAAGTAAACCCATCAGTGATCAATCGTACCAGACCAACTTTGTGAATGCGGAACAATGCCTAAGCTCCCACACGCAGAATGGGTCAGGATGAGCTCCCTCAGGGAGGGGACAGAGGGACAGACATCCCACGGATGGGTGATGGGCACCTGCTGAAGGAGCCCATCAACGTGCAGAAGAGCTGCGACCAAGCGCCAGACTCGATGCATAGAACTTGGCTCAACATAATTAGATTGCTGTAATAAAGCAAGAGGTGACCTGAACGTTTCAGTCAAGTTGAAGGTCACTTGTTAGAAGCAAGCAATAATGGATTAAGAAGTATCACAGAATAATACTACTCAGGAAAAAAAAATAAAAGAGGTTATTAATTATCATGACTGAGATAAAGATTTCACCTAGTTCTACGACGCCTGCCACCACCACAACACACACTGAAATGAGATATGACTTTGAGGACAAATGAGGCAGGAAAGCTCTCGGCTAGTCCCAAAGAAAGCCATTCTAAATCTGTATTTCACAAGCAGCTGGCTAGAAAATGTTTATCCAAGAGTACTGTAAGAACTGCTTTGGGCAAGGTTGACCATTGCCTTGAGCTCATTTTCTTGGCGGTGTGGGGGGCACAAATGAAGTATTTTTTCCTCTTTCTGCTGCTACTTATGGAATGTAAAACATACAGGAAATCTGCAGGTGAGGTTTTAATTGCTGATTTAGGAATAGCTGGTAATTAACCTAAATTCTCTTTGGAATATAGTTTTCTGTATGATGTGGTAACCAAGCAACAGGAAGAGTAACAATGCAAAAGCGTGATAATCAAGCCCTTCTTTTTTTGACATAGATTATTTCTTATTCCATGCATAGATTTATTTCTGTCTAATATTGGAAATGCCTGGACCAAAGAAGGAAATGCAGTTAATGTTAAATACGTGGAATAGTTGTGAACTGCATTATACCCCATCCTAATGTGGCCTGCTGTTCTGTATTCACCAACAACATCTTGCACGTGCACTGGAGGCAGGTAAGAGGATCTCTGTTCCTCTTGCTATGTTTTGCCAGCTGTGGCTTACACTCACAGAGGAGAAACACTTGGAGCTACGTTGCTCCTTCTCTAACCCAGATAACCATGACCAAGCGCTAACAAGTTTTGAATTCAAATCATATAAACTAATAGAGACTTAAGGGACAAGTATGTACAACAGAATTCTGAGCACTCCTGAAAGACCAGTGAAGAAAGACCATTTTGGCACAGAAACATCTGCAAACACATTTCATACTGAGTGTGGGAAGGTTTGCACAGCCCTTAGGAAGTGTTTTCTACTCTTTAATTTGAGGAGCTCTTTCTCAAGAGCTTTGCTATTAAAGGAACCAATTCCCAGCTTTCATGTGCTATGTCTTTAACAAGATGGGCCTAATCAAGTCTTCAAACATAAGAAAGATCAAAGACTGTATCTGTAATAAACGAAACGATATGTGTCTGGCATGTATTGACAAGGCTACATGGCTTTGGCTGTTCAGTTTCATTATTACGAACATTTATCATACAAAAATCTGGATGGCATACTAGAAGTTCCTTAACTTTCTAGCAAAAATATTGTCAACCAGTAAAGCCACTTAACTTGACCTCAGTTTTACCTCCTCAATACCTGCAGTGATCTGCAAGCTCAAACAACGTAGCACCACTTAGAAAGAAATTAAGCCTGTCATTAACACACAGTAAATTTGAAGAACAATAATTTTAGGGTAAAAACTTTAACCGCTCATCGACACTAACACACCATAGAAGGGCTACGCAACTCCCTTGATGAACCCTTTAAAGTGCCTTCTGAACATCAGTTAAAGTCTGCCTCCCTCCCCTTGAGGTATGTCACAGTTACTGGGGCCATTTTCTAGATAGGCCTGTCTAGGGTTTGAACTTAATTGAGCAGAATATTAGCTCAGAGATCTGATTCTCCGCTGCTCTAACTAATCAACAATGCTGCCTCCCCATTAAAGGAGCCTGCACAATCTCTTGCGTTGCCTGACATATACAGTCTCAACAATTTCATTCTTTCCTTTTCTTCTTGAAATTGCTCTGTGTGTGCTTGTGCAACAGTTCGGTGGACTTGCAGCACACAGACTAGAAGCACCAATCATCAATTTTGCTTAACGTTTAAATAATGGCTATAGCAGATCAGATAAAAACCTTAATCAAATTGATGATTAATATAAACTATGTTTATCTACTGTAAACAAGACTGTCACTTTAAAGGTAGTGAGGAAATAAGTCACAAAAATTAAAAATAATATTTAAAAAATAATAATCACACTTTACTATCACTATCACTTGCAAATTGTAAGATTTGGGGCAATTGTGTTTTATTTCTAAGGTCATCCTAGAAGACCTGGGTTACTTCCAGAAGTTTTTCATCACTTTCCCCTCTAACATAATACAACCAAGACCTACTACATTTGTGTGACTAATGACACTAACAGGACAACCTGCTTTGTGAATGTAGGCCTCCCTTTGAAAACAGGAGGAACATGACAACAAATAAAACTGTTTACACCTACAACACTCTCTCTCATCGTACAAGACGACAAAACGTTGAAAGCTACGCAGAGCTGAAAAGTGACTCTGCTGATGGCTGTAGATGAGCACAGCAGTTGGACTGCAGTCACCTGTTATTCAGCAGCAGCTTCCACCCTCGTATCTCACACTGGAGAGAGACTCTGAAGACGGAAGTGTTGTTGACTCAGAATTGTTAATCACATTATAGTGTGCATCAAATACTGTATTTATGAGCTGTATTTTGTGTACCATGGATCACAATATTAGTGTAAGACAAATAAGAAAATGCATTCAAGATAAAAACTAATAGCAAGTGATACCACAGGTCCAGCATTTAAGGATCTTTTGAGCCTTTGCTGAAGTAAACAAGCATTTCAATACAAGGTTTACTACTATCTTTGACTTTCAATTGTGTCACCCTGTTCTAATTGTTCTAATGACAAGTCTCCTACGCTGTTTCTGAATAGTATGCCTTTTCTTAGATAAAATACCACTTCATGCCACATACTGTACAACTGCATAGCCATTCGTTAGGGCCTGCCTTAAAGCCAATTCAACCTTTTTCTATAATCTCTCTTCAGAAGTGCCAAAGTTCTAGGCATCTAACCTTTTGCAGTTTCTTTTAACAGTGTATTCTGCCTTTTATGGCAAACTAGCTGTCCATAGGTTCTAAGAGCCTTTGCTCCTCAAATGTGCTGTATCTGCCCTGCTAATTATCCGTCAAAATCTGTATGGATTGGACAGAAACCAAACTGTCAAAGGGAATTGATTTAATCTCTTATTTTCAAATTTCTGACTGTGTGTCATACATCAAGACATATCTTATTCTGGGACATCACAAAATGTTGGCACACAGGAGCAATCCAATGCAACGCCTCAGAAAGATTTTGAAAGCTTTTTATGCTGCACAGCCACCTATTATCCAGTGAGTGAGAATAATTCAATAGGAATTACTGGAACAGATATACACAGTGTTTTCACAGATGTCCTGGTATGTCTGTATCAGTGATTATTCCATTATTTGTCTATTTGCTTTTCCTTTCATACTGCAGTTCCTTTTCAATCCTCAGTAAGAAGAGTTGTCCAGAAAAGGTTCAGCCATTTCTTTTTGCTTACTTATTAACAGCTCACAGAGATGACAGACAGAAATGGAGTCCAGCAGCCCTCAGTCTAACGCAGTCACCACTTCCAGTGAGCTTACAGTCTACAAGCACGCCAACAGAACTGGGAAGGAAAAATGGAATAGTAAAATTAAGCATGTATTTTGTCATGGATGAGCTAAATGTAATTTCCAATCTCTTTTTTTTTTTTTGCCACTTGTTTAGTAACAGACAAGAGAATCCTGCCATCCTGCCAGCACTGCGGACTCAAGGAAGAGAGGGAACAGAGCAAACCTGTGCTACGGGGCAGCTGAAAATCCTCAGACAAAATCTTTAGCACTTTCTAAACAGAGGATTCCAGTGTGCCTGCTCTTTAGCTCTTTGACAGTGTGAGAGCAACACACACTTCAAACAACAAAGAAAGCTCCAAACCCCATCCGAAACCCAAGATGGCCCTAAATTCTGTTTTGGCCTAAGACAGGAACGTAAGTTAATCAATTTCTTTAGACATATAACTATAAATACTTACAAATAAATATAGATAGATGAATATAAGCTAAAGAAATATAACCTAAAATAAAAATACTATGATTAGAAGATGATGCAGTTTAATTTTCTCTTGAAGGAATCACTTTGTGCTATGGCTACAGACAAATGCATCTATATATTTAATAAACAACTTCATGTAGAACCAGAAATGCCCTGGGAAGCTCAGATCACGATGGACCGATGGATACCGATGGATAATTACCCGATGGATACTACCCAGGGTTGTCTCAAGAGTCTCCCCTGTGATAAATCATGGGGGATGAGATCTTCCTGAGGAAGCTGGCTAACAGACCAGAGAGGCAGCTATGCTACAAATCCCATGGGCATCATGATGATCCTTCTGGTTTCCTGCCACCCTCCACCAAAAGAACATTTCCCAAGGAAAGCAATTGGGTTTTTTTGCTAGGGAAACTTCAGTATGACGTCCAAATATACACCATAAACTATTTTAAGCATCCCTACTTATTACAAAAAACCCACCTGCTTTCCACTCCAAATGCAAACTCACTTTTTGCTTGAGTCCTATAAAGCAAGAGACTATTAAGGACAGACATTAGTTTTGAACGTAGACCTCTTGATGGTGTAACGCCTCACCACCTGGCTTAGAGCTTTACTGAAGAGCAGATCAGGCCTCTTCTCTCCCTAAAGCAGGTAGTCTTCAGGATCTGGCCCATTCATGCATAGCTAAGATATGTATTCGCTCATTCTCCTGCATAATTTTGCTCTTTACGCTCACATCCTGAGAAGGCCTGAAATAGGCATTTGGCATTTTAAAATGCTTTTCTTTTTAAGAAGAAACAGCAGCAAATTAAGCAAATGTTATTTCAAGCAAATAAACGTCCTCATTTTCTTTGGCTTCAGAATATTAACAATCACCTGGACTCAAGATTAATTTTAAGAGTGACGATGAGAATTTACTGTAGCTCTGTAATTTGTTCTTATTGCTAGAAAAGTTTACACAAACAATTTCAAAGCTTGACTGGAGAACGGCCAGCATATCATTCTGGTCAATTATTTCCCATGCTAGAAACACATCAGGATAATGACACAGTGAGGGATTGTAAGGCAATATTGTTTCCCCAGAAGCCTTTGTCTAACAAGGTAATTTATGACCTGTTCTGGAATCCAGTCTTTACAAAACCATAAATTCACACTTGTACTCGACTTCAAAGGGACCATTATCAGTAAAGGTGGCAGAAGGCATCAGACTGCTGCAAGCTAGATAAACAGATAAGTGAGACTTTCATGGTTTTCTCCTCTAGGTCTGCTAACAGGACAAAGACACCTAAAGGTGCAGCTGCTGCTCGGCATTTGGCCCTGTTATTTGCAAAGTTCACCACTGAATGTGCTACTTCCCTTTTACAAGGTGAGGAAAGCCTTACTCACTCAAGTGCAAAAACTCACAGCACTAGCAGAGCTTTGAAAGCTCTCTCAATAGCCTATCAATGCTTACCTAGGAGCTGATGCCTCCCCACGAACACAATGACATGTAAAGCAAAAACCAAGAAGAAACAACAAAACCCCCAAAGAGTCAGTGCTTTGCATCCTGAAGAAAAACAAAATGAAAGCCCTGCAGAGCAGCCAGCTTTAACTGACATGTATCCACAACTGGAAAACTTCTCTTGCAGTGTTGCCCTCTCTGTAGCACTGGATAAGCAGGACATATGTTTGCATCTGTGCTGCTAAATTTGGCTGAACCTCTTCCCTGAAGGTGGGAGATCAGGGGCCTCTGGGGGGAGTGCTGCATGCAGAAAAAAAAAAGCAAAAAAGCAGAAAAAAAGGCAAAAAAAGGCAAAAAAAGGCAAAAAAAGGCAAAAAAAGGCAAAAAAAGGCAAAAAGAAAAAAGAAAGAAGAAAAACAAAAAAAAAGAAAAAAGAAGAAAAAAGAAAAAAGAAGAAAAAAGAAAAAAGAAGAAAGAGGAAAGAGGAAAGAGGAAAGAGGAAAGAGGAAAGAAGAAAGAAGAAAGAAGAAAGAAGAAAGAAGAAAGAAGAAAGAAGAAAGAAGAAAGAAGAAAAGAAAAGAAAAGAAAAGAAAAGAAAAGAAAAAAGAAAAAAGAAAAAAGAAAAAAGAAAAAAGAAAAAAGAAAAAAGAAAAAAGAAAAAAAGGAAAAAGGAAAAAGGAAAAAGAAAAAAGAAAAAAGAAAAAAGAAAAAAGAAAAAAGAAAAAAGAAAAAAGAAAAAAGAAAAAAGAAAAAAAGAAAAAAGAAAAAAAAGAAAAAAAAGAAAAAAGAAAAAAAAAGAAAAAAAAGAAAAAAAGAAAAAAGAAAGGCCAGATTTATACTCACTGCTTTTCAAACAAAAGCCTACCAATTTTGAGACAGTCATTCTTGTCACACTGGCAATTCGCAGCCCCATACATTTGGAAACAATACTCGAATAATCCCGTTTTACTGGAGCAACAAAAGGGCGGCAGGGAAAGCAGGCAGCTGTCCCAGGTGATTAACTGTTCTGGATACCACCAATCTGCCTGATTAGCCACCCAGCCAGCACGGGCCAGGGCAGCAGCTGTTGACAGAGAGCAGTGCCTTAGAAGTACTCCCTTGTTGACAACTCCCACCTACCCTTCCATCTCTTCTGGAGAGATTAATTAGGTAATGTTTACACAGCGTTATGAAGATCTAAAGAGCTGAGCGTGATCATGGGTACTGACCAGAATTACTTCTAATTCCTGTATTGGAAGTGAACGTGGCATTGCTGTGGAAAGGTGTGAGGGTACAGAACAAATGCCTTTTTCTGTCCCAGCTCTCCAGCAGCGCCTGTGCTCTCCAGGAGAGGAACAGAGACTCAGCACAGGAAGTGGACAGTGCAGCCAGCAGAGGAGATAAGCACAGCTTAAAGGGAGGGATTCAACTGAATAACGCCGACCCGCAGAACATAAACTACCCTAACCCAGGCCGAGAACAGCAGATACTCTCCTGCTGAGGGCCATTAATCATGTTTTTCATTCCAGAGTCATGCAGAACTGTCTTCTGATTGAAATTCAGTCCTCTCTGGGATGAGGCTGGAGGAGTTGTGCTCTCTTAAGTTCTCTGCATCGAGATCTAGGCCACTAGATTTGTATCCCTGGCAGATAAAAATGCCTAGCAAAAATACGATATGTGATAAGATTATTGATGGATCCTGACTGAAGGGCTGGATGACAGGTTCAGTACAAGCAGCATTTACTAAGCTCCATGTTCTGGAAACCAGCCCTTAACCCTCTTGTTGTCCATGCTAGAACTTTGTCTTTTTAGTTGAAGTTATTAAGACATCAGTAGCAAAATTAGCTGGTGTCCTTTAGACATTTCTTTGGCCTGAGTAGTCAAAGAAGCTTGCACTGTCTTCATTCATGGACAAACTTTCTTCCTGGCACCAGATGCACACTAGAGACAATGTCCAAGTAACTTTGAGGCCAATGAAAGTTTTGCTAGGACCTTGATATGCAGATTTAAATCTTTTGCTGATTCTCTTAATCTCTGCAGCTGCTTCTGATGTGCTTTAGAAAAAGTACTACCACTTTTGCTTGAAACTCTAGTAAAGATTGCCTGTGTTTAACTCATAGTACTCTACCCTACCAGAAAAGATGCTGGACTTCATGGAGAGGCACCTTGCCAGCTCCTGGGGAATTCCTGCTTGTCACAGTGACATTGTTCTCCAAGAAAAAATGCTGTCTTTAAGGGGTCAAAGTTTGCTGCAAAAGCATGATGGCTCTGATGTTTGATATTGTGTTGAACAAAAAGAGTATTTGAAAAATGTGCGCATGCTGCAAGTTGGCAGGACCTGGTCTTTTAGTCACAGCTCATCACCAGCCAGCTGTATCTGCAACTACGCTCTCTCAGAACTCAGTCACAAATTTCCCACTTCACAGTTTATTAAATAAAGAAAAACCAGTTGTACTTTAAGTGAGCCAAAAAACCTCTGGCATTAGAGAAAATGCAAAGTGGTGGGCAGCTGTGAATGACGTTGAGTACAAGTATTCCAGTAATAATTACTAATTCCCTGCATCACAAATAATTGCTAACTTCAGTTTCCCTCCATGACTTCTACCTGTCCTTAAAATACACACCATTCAGGAGGAAACTGCTGCTGTTCTCAGCAGTATCCAAGAAGTTTCAATACTTGCTCGATAGCCAGTCTAAGCAAGACACAGTGACTTGGCCCCTTAATCTTCAAATAATAGCAAGAATCCCTGATTCATTAATCTAGGAACTGGTTTGGGGTTTGTTTGGTTTTTTTTTCTGCAGTTAAATAACAAAAAGAAAAAAAAACAAACCACTAAACTAAACCTAGACCAGGAACACAGCCACATCCTCAGGATAAGGCACCTTTTCTGTCCCATGTCACAGTATGCCTCACATTGCTTTTTCTTGAAAGGCTAACTCCCCACCTGAGCCTACGTGATTGCAGTAGGACACCCCAACACTGGAAGAAAAGGAAAGCTCACAGATAACTGTAACAGCAGTCCTCATTCTGCTTTGGTCACCCCACTCTTCCTTTTTTTCTCTGCTTTCCCTATGCCAGAACCCTAAGCAGCAGAATAATCTTTGCTGCTGCTAAGGCTGAGTGATAAACTGTCTTGTTATGTACTCTCAGTTCCTACTCCAGCAATGCAGAACACAGACTGTAGCATCACAAAAATTAGGTTATCAGATAACTCTATTTCTAGCACAAATGAATTAGTCCCAAGATAATATATATGTATACATACATACATATATATGTGTGTGTGTGCACGGTTTTAGTGCGGTTTTAGTGAATGCCCTTAAATTAGTTCCATCCTGTCAGCTTTACATTTCATATTTTTCATCCTCCAAGTTTGAAAACGTTTATTGCTATTTGCATTTATGTTTTTAACAATGATACAAACACTGAATATTAAAGCTGGTCAAAACAATAGAAGAATTGCATTTTTTCCCCCAAAATTTTAAAATCCCCAAAATTTATTATTTATCATTAATTTGTTAAATTCTTAGACAACTAGTTTTTTCCCAGCTGGTACTGCAGTTTGGATCTGATATTTCTGTATCTTATCCTATTGACTCATTTACAAACACTATGTCCACTTCAGAAGAGGACAGAAGCCTTCATTATCAGCCATCAAATGCTAAAGCCAATACTTTTATTGTTTCAAGAATAAAAAGTCCCACCTATCTCACTGGGCATAAAACTGAAGCAAAATCTTGTACTGTAAATTTCCTGCCTGCCATAGTCTGTCAAAAGATGACCAGATTGCACCATTTTGTAGTTTAAAGGCTGATTTTTCACAAATACATTGTTCCAAATGCTTTCCATGGTCCTCTCTTCTCCCTTGCTCACTCCACTCCCCAGATGACTTCTAAACTATGTGTCTCGCTCCACAAGTTCAGCCCCTGTTCCCAATATTCTATTACATTACTTGTTTTTCCAAGGTTGTTTCTTCCTTTTATATGATTTAGAACCTGGCCTGGAATTTCACATATAAACCTAAGTCAGAGTCACTGTGTCCACAGCCTAACTGAAAGGTCTGGAAAAATATCGAAAAAATGTTGAAATGAAGGTTAAAAATATTAAAAGCAACATATCGATGAAAATGAAAAAAAAAAAAAGCAACAGCTTACAAAGCATTCATGAAACAGTCCAAATCAAACCGTTCTGTTTAGCCACTTCACAAACATTAGTTAAACCTCCCACCAGCCCAAAGCTGCACGCATCAGCTGTAGCAGCAGTTGGGGGACCAGAGGAACAGTGACCAAGTGGCATGCCCTAAGCTACAAAGAAGAGCTGTCTCGGAGAGACAATGAGACCACCAAAGAGCTTGACCTCTACAGGCCTGTGCACGCCACAGGAAAACGTCCTGTCTTACCTCCTAAAAATTCCTCCCAAGGAAATGGGAGCTGTACTGATTTTGTAGTATTTCTGCCCAAGTTTTTCTGGAATATTGGATATATTTGAGATTTGTAAATGCTGAAACTAGGGGGAACTTCTGCCAAGCTCCTGTGTGGCCTCCTGTGTAACAAAGGCCAGAGCATCCCATCTATCAGCCTTTTGTAGCATGTAAAATAAGCAAAGGCTTCAACATAACTGTGTGTCCATCTCCAGCCACTGAATATCCATGCGTCTTACTCATCATCCCAAACTGTGATGGTATTGTGCCTTTAATAAAGCTTCTGCTCCTGCTGAATTTTTCCACAACATCACTTCTTCACTCCATGGGTAAAAAAGAATGAAACTGAGACCTGCAACCTGTCCTCTCAATCTCTGAAGTCTTTAGGGAAAAGGAAGCAGCAGCATTAACACTAATAAAATGAATGAGCCCTGAAAACTGAAGCGTGACATAAAAATAATACATTCTGTCAATTTATTGTTTGTCATTTGCCAGTGGTCCAAGCTTATGATATAAATATAACTGATTTTTACTAGGTTTGCACTTCAAAATCAAACTCTTGGTGCAGAATATCCGTTTTCAGTAGTGTTGCTGAGGAAAGGTGGGCAGGTACAGTCATACGCAGACAGAAGACAGCTTGCTCCCAGCTTAATGCCATCAAATGTTTTTGAGCAGATTTTATCCCCCCACACATACTCCTTGCATGTCAAGTCTCACAACATGGGGGGAGAGGGAGTCCCTTCTCATGTCTGATGTGCTCTAGTGTAAAATCTTGGATTTGTATCTAGGTTCTATTTTAAAGATACAAGAATTTTCTATTTACGCAAATAAACTGAAGACATTTCATACCAGCAGATAGTTCCTCTCATAAACACACATCTCTGAAATTCACTCTGAGCTGGCATACGTGTATACAGCACTGATGTGCAAACTGGGGACTCCAAATATATTGCCACAATATTTTTTGGAAAAAAAAAAGAAGTATAAAAGTCATATTAGTAGCCATTAGTCCTTCCTAACTAGTATTTACATATTAGGGTGACATCCAGTTGCTATATTTCTCAGTGAGGCAAAACTTCTTTCACAGCAGCCAAAATTTTGCTCAAATAAAGCTTAAATGATTAAAACCCTAAGGAGAAACAACACACACTGAAGGCTTGTAAGCAACATATCAGTCATTAACTGACAGCTCGTAGGAATTTACAATTTCCAGGGCATGTTTGACTCTACTTCCCCACACAACAGGCCTACCTCAGCTGCTTTAATGCAATGGGCAAGAAATCTCACAACAGGGAGATAAGGGATAATCTATGCCTGCCGTTGAGGGCTCATCCCATCTCCTCAAAGACACCCACGCTGCTGTTGGAAGGCTTTTTGGCTAAACCCAGCATATTTAAGGTCATGCAAGTTGACACACGTTGCCAGACTGTTCAGACCAAGTGATCCAGTAGCAACAGGAGAGACTCCAGGCACACACAGTTTGCTGCCTTATGCTGCAACTCACTAATCCCTGCCTTCGAAAACTCTCCATGAATGCTCAAGCCTATGAGCAGAAAGACTCCAAACAAGCCAGTACAGCCTCTCACCCTCATACCATGCTTCATCTAGAAGGAAATTCCATAAACTACGGTTTAGTCTACTCCGAGATGAAATGCCCTTGAACATCACTGGTCTTACACCAAAAAATGGATTATTTCATTAACCAGCAAAATGTTTTGCTTTTAGCAATACATCTGGTATGATCCTTTCCTAAGAGACTAAAACTTTAAACAAGCCAGCAAATCCCAGGGAAGTTCAATGACAAATGAATTTTTGTGTCATATCACAAGCCATGTAGTCTTTGCTTTTCTTACAGAGTCATTAGATAACCTGATGTTTTCTTTTGCAGTTCAGTATAGTTTGTTTTTTTTTTTTTAAATTGATACAGGTTCTCACCTTTACCTACACAAAACAAAATGCATCTAATACTATGCAGCAATTTGCACTGCTTTGCATCAAAAAGATTACCGTTAAAAATTATTGTATGGCACACACTACCAGAGAAATGAAGGGGGCAAGCCTGTCAAATGCTTTCAAGCGGTGAACTTCTGAGCATATAAAGGAGAAAAAAAAAATAAAAATAGAAAAAAAGAGAAGAGAAGCCTGACAAACTCCCAAACTGCAAGTTCTAAATGCAAACAGCCAGCATTCAAATGGCATTAGCAAGGAAAAAATCAACCCTGAGCAGCACGGTTCTCCTGAAAGGAGTAGGGAAGATAAGTCTGTTTTTCATGGTTAAAGAGAAAGAAGGAAGGCCTTCCCCTGGGAGCAGCTGTGATCTGATCACCACCAACAGATATAATACCAACATCCACAGAACTCCCATTAACAACGCAATGCATCACTGCTTCCCACATCTTGTCTGTTAGCTTACCGAGCACAGGGCTTGCACTCTAAGTGCCACAAATCACCATCTAAAATAGTTCTGCCTCTTCAAAGGGGAAGGAAGAAGATTTGGGGAAGGAGGGGGGGGGGGGAGCTGTGCCCAAGAGGGAGGAGAGATGCTTGAAGTGATTTACGACCCCCCTTCGAGAACAAGCCAGACGTGAGCGAAGTTTTTTTGCACCTGGACCATTATGAGGCAACAAGGATGATCTCTGAAGGAGCAGAAGACATTCAAATGTACAAGTCAAAGACTAGGATGATTCAATCTTCCCTAGGATCAGCCTGGCTTAAAGAAACGAAAAATTCTGGGAAAAATATACATCTCCTCTCTCTTTCACAGAGTAAAAGGGAAAGGAGATTAGAAAACAAGAGGTCTTGTGTATTCAAAGTGCTAATTCAGAACTTCTCTCTCTAAGGCACTCATGAAACATTTTAATTGTCTGACTTTGCATTCAAAAACCTTGTTTGCAACTCTTAATTGCAGGCAGCTTTGAACAAATAATTGAAATGCATGACTTGTGGGGCCTGCTTAAACAATTATAATGTGCTTTGCCAATAGGTGCTTTGTCCCATTCTCCTCCCCCCACCTTTTTCATAATGAAAATGAGCTAGCATGATATTTGGAGCGAAGTTAAAACCTTGCTAATTTGCAGTACTGAGATCTGGGACTGTGACAGTGGCCGTACCTGTACAGCTGCTTATATCAGCAAAAAATGCACTAATAGTTCAATTGAATGCAAAGAAGACCTTTTCATTTTCTGCTGAGAGCAACCCACTGGGAGATTCTTTTCTAAATACAAATCCTTCATATGTCTGTTAGTTTTGCATTTCCTAAGATTTATGGAGCTATTTTCCCGAAAATTCCCTTTGTATAATTTAAGCAGAGCCTCCCATAAATATATACTATCTTTCGAAGTAGAGTTTGAAAAATAACTCGAATAAAAAACATATCCTTTTCAGAAGACACAAATGATTTTGGCATGGTGTAGTCAAAATGGTTATAGCCAACTTACTGTGTTCCTAAAGCTGTAATAATCTGCAAAACCAAGTGTATTAACGATGAATTCAACATTTATCCTTATGCAGAAAATAGACATCTCCTCATGCCTGTCCCTGAATTTAAAAGTGCTGTTGTGAGAAAAGTTGAATTGGTTCAGGTCAAATTATTCAAAGTCATAACCTAAAAAAGTCTCCTTTTATACTGCTCTGTTTTTACCCTACTGGAAGGTATCATCTTAGCTGTTTATATCTGGATGCAGTATATGATTCCCAGTTTGATGTCTGAATACATGACATTTAATCCAGGTCTGAGAATCATTCAAGCATATTTAAAACACCATTTTACCTCAGACACTTGTTGGTGCTGGGTGCAGATGGGACATAGGCTCTAAACCCGTTCTTAGAATATTATTTTCACTTAAGCCTGTTGAATTGTTAATGTGCTGACAAGCAGTGCAAGTAACACACTTAGCAATTGAGATTACTACATCTGCCAAAACCAGGACTGCAGGTGTTTCAAGGAGGGAGGAGAGCAACTAATGATGCACTCACTTTCTCTTAACCCAATTTCCCCACTACATTTAGAGTCTCAGCTGGGCACAGGCAGCTTGGACACCTGATAATCATGGTCACTCAGCCTCCTTCACCTCCACCGCAGGTCCTGGCCTTGGGCAAACACATCTGGAAACTCAAGGATTTAAGTTAAGAATATCAAATCAAATTAGATGTGATACGAAAAAACCCAAACTGTAACTGTAAATCCAATTTAATAAAAAACAAATCAGGCTACTAAGAGCTGTTCTAGCTGAACTCCAGAAGCTGGAAAAGCTGCAAGAATTTTAAACAACACAGAGACATGCAGCATCCAACCATCTGCCACTACAAGCAACTTCTGTTGCTATTGCTTCTAGCTAACAAGCTAAGAAAACAGGAAAGAAACTTTCTGTAGGCCCAGTTTCGTGTTTCTTGCTTTAGAATACACTGTGCAAGAAGACAAGTATCTTGTTTTCCCACTGGCATTAAAAAGCATGAAAAGGATTCAGAATGCTGCAGGATTAGACCATTACCATTTTTTCAAGTAAACTTCACTGAGGCTTTAGAAATGTGAGTAAGCTAGTTTGGGTTTTATCCCCAGTGCCACAATTCCAGTCTAAATAAACACCTTCTGAATATCTTGGCATACAGAACCTACCCTATCTATAGCAAGCATAGGTTTAACTTCCTTCATACAAGTAAAAAAATTTGCACATACATGTTAGCAAAATTTAAGCCTAAGTTTATAAATCACCATGCAAGTTTATGGGGCCACATAACAGTTTTGTGGTAATTATAATCAATGCAAGCTCTGGCAGGAGTTTAATAACTCATTCTGGAAACACTTCCCCATGTTCACTACCCATTTCATTGGCTACTCCCATCAATAATCCCACTAACATAAAAACAAGGTCAGCCAAGCAGCCAAAAGACTGAAAAAAAGATCTTGAGAAGATCAAATTCTTACAAGCACACCAGGGCCTGATAATTCAGTTTCAGAGTGCAGACGATAACAAAACCAGAAAATGGCACAACTGGAACCCATTCTCCTAATAAAGTCAGTGATGGAGCAAAACTAACCCACAAGTTATTCACTCTGTGATTCTCATAACATGTCATGCAATATCGGCCTGTCAATGTGGCATTTCATTTGTGGTTTAATCAGCCAACGTGGGGCACACTATGAACAAAGTAGCAATCATCCCCCTCCCCAGTAGGTACTGTAATGGCATCATTTCCGTAACAAACTCATCCTTCACCAGCATGGGATCTGGATATTTGAATTCTTTCTTAATACACTGCCAGTTCTCACAGCCAGCTGTATGAACGTGCAACTTTGCAGCAAGTCACGAGAGACCTTTTCATAAAATTTTGCCATTAGCCGCTATGCAAAGGACTGTGACTATTAAATTCCGAGTTTTACTGTAATGCAGGCTATCAGACACTGAATGCTGTTACTCAGAAAAGGAAACTAAGATTTAACATGCGCTTTAGGAGAAAAGCCGTGAGCGAGTTCCTGGATGGTGTAAGTCTATTGAGATAACTACAGCTCATGCTAGCAGAGGTCTTATCTCCATGGGCTCAGTAATGGAGTCTTTCTGTATTTACTGTCTGTATTTTAGTACATTCCATTCAGATTGTGTTTTTTGCATGGACAAACTGAAATGGGAATTTCTCTGTCCCAAGACAGCAGGACAGCCGCACATACTAACAAATAGCTTAGAAAGTGCATTTCCATGGCAGGAGAAAACTCAGCACAGTAAACTGGGCAAATAAAGCATTACATTACAGAGCTGTGATAGAAAACTACTGTGTGGAAGTATTTAGTGAGAAGCAGCATGGCAATAATCTGTACTCTCAGATTCCCTTCCAAGGTCAGTCCCTGATCCCATGAATCAAGCCCACTTGAGGGAATTCCTGCTGACACCGAGAGCTGTGCATTCAGAAAGCACAGGCCGTACAGTTGCATGAACAGACAAGAATTTTTTTCACTTAAGAAAAGCATTGTTTAAATGTTAAGCTAGCTAAATATATTAAAGTGAAACCATAAAAAGATTTACCATATGAATTGCTTGGTACAGACCCAAATTTTGAAAATTGTTTAGCAGACAATTTCCCGTGAAATTACCGCAATTCCACACAGATAATTTAGTCTCACAGTTACGTCCATGCATGCCATTTTGAGCACTGGGGCCTCCTGTTTCCTCATCGCTTCCTCCAAGCATCGATAAAGCACCTCACTGCCAAAGTTCAAGAGCGTAAAATGTGAAAGAGAGGACCACACCTGGCTAGACTTCGCTGGCTCCTTTAACCGAGGAAAAGAGAATCAAAGAAAACCTGGGGGGTGGGGAGAAGAAAGGGACAGAATTCGATCCCTGCAGCTGCTCAGTGACGCAAAGTCCCCGGCTGAACTCAGAAGATGGGAGCAGCAGAGCCAACAAAGCTTGGCCAAAAATTAATCCGTCTCCCAGAGACATCCCTCTGGATTTGCTGCTGTCTAATAATGTTTGGAGTTTACTGCAAGTTCCTACTCGGAGTTTGGAGCTTACTGACGGTGTTATTAGGGTTTGTTTCCTGTTTTCAAAAAAGCTTACAAGGCTTCAGTGTCTTTAAGAACGCTTCAGATTTGATGGACATTGACCCACAGATTCAAAGTTTACAAGGGAAGATTAATACACTGACAGAAGAGGAGAGAATGACATATAATCACAGGCGAAAAAAATCCTTATTTCCTTAGGAAACCAGACTAAAAGAAGAAAAGATAGCAAATCAGAGGTTATGCTGAAAGTGCTCTCTTCTCCAGTCAGCATGCATCCTCCATCCACGTTCTGCAGCCTTGCTGATTGATGTAACTCAATATTAGTATCTGAGTGTAAATCTCTCATCTGTCACAACTGCAACAACCCACCCATTACTATCAGTAAAGCTTTTATATCAGGCGGTAGGTTGGGCCACCGCTGCATTCAGAAGATTTTACAGTAAGATTAGCTTGATTTAGGTTCAACATATGTAGAAGTAAATGAGTTATTCCAATAGAATCTGTATTGCTAATAAAGCAACCACTGCATTAGTTTCAGGAAACCTGAACTCTAATTACAGTAAGACTCAAGAGTCTTCCTTTTGATTTGTAAGGCGCACATCAACAATATGTGCAAATATTTCACTTACCTTTTGTGCTTTGTCCAGTATTCCAGCTACCTAGTAGCCAAAATAGTTCCTCTGAGGAACATCTGAAATCTTGCACAGACTTGTAATTGCAAATGAAAAAAAGAAGTATTTTTATGGCACTGATGAAACATTGATCTAAAATAAATATGAAGTAGTTGAAGATTTTTAGGTCACCTAATATCTTAGAACAAGAAATAATAATAAAAAAAACCAACTTGTTTTATCTAAGAATTTAAACTAAGTTCTCTTCCAAGTGAAATTTTGCATGCCACACCGAAGAGATCTTAGAGGGTGAAAAAAAAAAGAAGGCATCTTTACATTAGAGCAAGATGATGTTTCAACTAGAAATTCCCAGGAAGTAAAGTGGGGTGGGTGAGTTCAGCCAAGGAATCATATTGCTGAAGAGGGGATTTCACTAGAACCAATAAAATAAAATAAATCAATAACGTATCTCCAAACCGCAAGAAAGATTCATATCTTGATTTGGATTTGGGCATATAATGGGATACAATACCTTCATGCCAAAGTAGATTTCTAAAGCAATTTTATGTATGCAGCTGAGAAAGAAAACACCGTACCTTGCAAAATTGTGTTAACAGAGCAGAAAAGAGAAGCAGGATGACAAGAGCTTGCTTTCTGCTTGCAATGGTCAGCTGACTGGCCTAATTGCCAGCTTTCTGTCCCATTCATGCACGCTATGGTTGTTTCAAAATGGCATGCATTGACAGTGCTCTCTTAAATTCGTCAAAAAATAGGTTTGGAATGAAAATGCCAACAGTTATTACAGCTCAGGTGCCTGAAGCAACAGAATTATTGCTGAGGTGTTTAAGTGGCATGTGATTTTCTGTTTTATTTTCAGAGAAGTATGAGTTTTGAAGTAACTACTGCAACTGATGTGCAAATTTTGACACATTTTATATGACAAGTGACTAGCCCAGTGGTACATCTGCAGATCAATAATAGTACATCTCAGTTACCTGACTAGTGGGTGTTTGGAAGGAGAAGGAAAAGGTTTGCAATCATGCCCAGCAGCAAAACAATTCCCAGAAGCTTTTGCTCTCTACATTATTGAGCACCTGAACTGTTTTTATGGAACAAACTCAGATAGTATTGGCAATTCCCTGGTGTGAAAGGTTTGGGTGCATAAAAGCAGAAGTCAAAAATATATGGCTTCACTGATTTTAAAACATTCAGAGATGACCTAATAGTTTCCATATTCCAATAGGACATGAATTTAAATTTAATTCAATATGCAACCGTAAGTGTATATCAGGGAAGTGGCTTTAGTTCCACCAAAATTCTCTCGAGATGTAAAGGCACTCACTTCAAACTGATTTTTCAAAGAACTGGCTACTTCAAAAACAAAGGAATAGATACCTCAAGCAGCTTTGGACTTATTAGGAAACAAAGCACTGAAAAAATGTATCACGAGCAAGAGCAGTAATATACACCAGTCTTTTGGCATGTAATGCAAATGGCAAATAGTTCCTATTTCTAGAGAAGCCTTCTGGAATATTGAAAGCCCAAAGAATGCTCGATACTTAGCATTGTAGTTTCAACTTTCTTCCTCGTGGGTATCTTCCCCTTAAAGGCCAACGAGAATGTAGAAACTTTCCGAAAATTCTTAATCCCAAATATTTTATTTGGCTGGGGGGTTTTATTTATTTATTTATTTTTCCTCTACCAAATGGAAGGAGGTAAAAATCTATGGAGATTGCAATGGGCTTCATATGTAAAATACTATGCAATTTTCTCTGCTAACATTTTTTAAACACAGAAATGCACTGATAAATCTTGGCGTGCCCCTGTGAAATGCAGATATACAAATGACCAATGCAAAGCAATTCTAAAGTAAGATCATATCTAGTCTGATTGTTTTTCATAGAAGTGCTCCCTATCAAGAAATAGATTTAATAGAAATTGAACCATTTTAAATGAATGTGTTCATGTCAACAATATACTTTATGAAACCAAATCATAATCATGTTACCAAAATGAGAAAGGCTATACCTGTCAAAATATCTGAGCAGAATAAAAGATTTCTGTTTTACTCATCATTTACCGCAATTTCATTTCAGTCAGAAGAGGGAAAAAAAGAGATGAATCAGGTCATCTGGTGAAGAAGGTTTGAATAAGAGTCTGATTTTCTGGGAACCGCTGGCAAATGACTGGCTAAGTCATGAGAGATACAACTACCTGCTCTACAGTCAAGGGTACAGCACAAGAGGAATAAAAGGAGTCTACCTACTTCAGACTTCAGCAATACAGTGTTTATTCACTTAGAGAGAATGAACACAAGCACAGCTGAATTACTCCTATTTAATTCAGCACTATACCTCTGAAACAGCACAGGCCGGGACGGAGCTGAGCTGAAGGACAACAGCATGAACTTAAAACGTAAGAAGTCACAATTTATTTGTCCCTAACTATAGTTCTATCCTACCTAGAAGCAGCACAGTAAATTCTCTTTCTTTCCACTCAATAAAGTGCTTTGTAGAAGGGTTTTATAACATCACCTTCTAAGCCTGTTCGTCTTTGTTGCTCCTCTCTCTCCAGCCTTTCTAGCACAACCTTTCCATATAAATTTATTAGGAAACAATTTATAGTATTACCATCAATAATTCTTTCTGTATCATTGTAAATATGCACACAGTTTACAGAACGGATAAGGCAAGTTCCTGCCCCAGGGGCCTGTTTTAGTTATCAAAGTCTTTATATTTATTACACTAATACACTTTAATGCAGCTTTTTTAAAATGAATTATTAAGAAAGATCAAAATGAAACGAATTATCAAGAAACACCTACTTACAGATCCTAAATAAGAATAAAAGACCAGTTTGTTCTGACAATAGTGTCCAAAAATCCTTAGTTTTCAAGGAATATCTAAAGCATCATTACCTTTAGTTCAGCCATAATTTACTGATATCAAAGTTCACAGCACCTGGAGCAAAATGTGTAGTGCAGTACAACTAAAACAAAGAGTTTCAAACCATCCACACAGAGAACTGGCATTCTGTCATCTCAGCACTGAAAAGAAAGAAAAAGGGTTTCTCAAATTTACTCTTATGAATAAGCCCCTCTTCCTCCCCCCGGCAATTCTTTAGCTCCTTGTATGCAGGCAGGACTCTGGGCCAGCACATGAAAAACAGCAGGCTGGCACATCCTTCATGCTAGCTTCTTGTTCTTTTCAATTTACTATTTCATTTAAAAACAAAGTCATGACAGTTGATGTGACAGCCTTGAAAACATGAGCCAAGAGCAAAAGACGGTAAGATCTGCCAGCATCTGGCAAAGCCTAACACATGGCTCTGAGAGGAGTGGCCTGTACAGGCTGTTTGTAAGGGTGCTGTCAATGCTGACTTTGTTAAATATTTTGTTGACCATGAAAATATGGAAGACAAAGAGGAAGATCCACATCAGAGAAAATTCCACAGGAAAGCTAGAGCAAATGCAATCATGCCGCGAACATGCCATTAACCCACTTGACTGGTCTGTACATGAGTGGAGTTCATCTCGTGGGAGAAAAATGAGAAGGAAGCCTTGGGATAGGATAGAGAGAATGAGACTGGAGTAAAAGGAGCTACGGAGGTAGTGAGATGGGACAGGAATAGACCGGAGAGGTTAGAAAGGAGGCAGCGATTCACAGGATGTGGGCATTTCACAACCCTCACATGGAATCAAAGATTCCTCAAATGTTACCATTTCTCTGCTTTATGCTGCTTTGGCACCAGTGCCTCTCACTCTCCTGCCACAGAGAGACAATTTACTAGTGCCATCAGCTACCGTGCTAACATAGTTAGCAGAGTCCTGTATGCTGATGTAAACATGACACGCAGATTGCAGATTGACCATTGGTGAAGTAGGCTTAAAGAATTGCTGCTATCTCAGGATGCCACTAGAGAAAAAGTAGAAAAATCAGAGATGAGATGACATATCAGAAAGACACGATATACAAAAAGTGGGGCTGGTGAAATCTTTCAGGCTTACAAAAACCAAGCCTTCAGAGGTTGTTTAGCACTGGTATAAACACTGCCCATACAGAACCAATTTAATTCCTCCTACGTATATGCATTTGAATATTTTTTTTTTTTTTAAAGTATATGATCTGTATTTCTCTTCCTTAAAAACATCTGGCTTATGCTTTGAGAGTATTCTTGTCCGCTAGACTAGCTATAGAAGTTGTAGTATCATTTCGTGCTGAAGTTGGAAAGCATTAAAAGAAGGGCATTGGAAAAAATGAACAATTATTGATTAATGAATCTGAATTTGCTTTGGGAAAAGGGATTCTATCCCCAACCACCACTGGTTTCCTTGGCAAAGTAAGACTGAATCAAACATTGAAGACATCCTTCACTTCTAGATTCATCATTTGAGATTTCAAAGTCTTATTTGCCGAAATCTTAATTTGTGCCCAAAAATCAATGGGAGTTGTGTCTGAATGCAAGCATAATATTTAATGCTAAAGCGGATAAAAAAGAAGGTCTTTGCATTTTGAATTGTGCATGCAAACTTAGAGATTACTTTTTAACACTCTGTACCTCAACCAGTAATCTCTGTAATGGGGATAATCCTATTCATTCACTTCATAAAGGTGAAAGCAATTTTAATAATGTTTGAAAAACTGAATAGCCCCCTGGGTAAATTAGTCATTCACTCTTCAAAGCAAAGTTTGAAAAGCACGTACTAAATAAGTGTGTCATGTTTGAATAAGGAAAATAAGCTACTAAAGTGCAAACATCATATATTCTGGGCTCTGCAAATGGCCAGGATCTTGTGGAAAAATAAATACTATCATGATACTTACACACATACAAAGCTAGCACTACCTACCATAAAAGTAAGGGAAGTCAGCACTTGGGGTTTGACTTAGCAAGCTTGGTTATGGGCTTTTAATGTAGCTTCCTGTGGCTCATCCAAGCCACGAGCAGCCAGTTTCTCCAGGAGAACTCTGTGGGAAACGGTGTCAAAGGCTTTACTAAAGCCTAGGTGGACAACATCCACAGCCTTTCCCTCATCCACTAAGCAAGTCATCTTGTCATAGAAGGAGATCAGGTTAGTCAGGCAGGACCTGCCTTTCATAAACCCATGCTGACCGGTCCTGTTCCCCTGGTTGTCCTGTATGTGTCACATGATGGCACTCAAGATGATCTGCTCCATAACCATCCCAGGCACCAAGGTCACACTGACAGGCCTGTAGTTCCCCATATCCTCCTTCTGGCCCTTCCTGTAGGTGGGCGTCACATTTGCTAGTCTCCTGTCAACTGGGACCTCCCTGGTTAGCCAGGACTGCTGATAAATGATGGAAACTGGTTTGATGAGCACCTTCACCAGCTCCCACAGTACCCTCAGGTGGATCCGCGTCCAGCCCCGTAGACTTTTGTCTCTCTTAGTGGTGTAGCAGGTGGCTAACCATTTCCACTTGGATTATGGGGGCTTCATTCTGCCCTGTCTCTGTCTTCCAGCTCAGGGGGGCTGGGTACCTGGAGAACAACTGATCTTACTATTAAAGACTGAGGCAAAGAAGGCATTAAGTACCTCAGCCTTTTCCTCATCCTTTGTCACTGTGTTTCCCCCCACATCAAATGAAGGGCGGAGATTATCCTTAGCCCTCCTTTTGTTGCTAACGTTTTTATAGAAATATTTTTTGTTGTCTTTTACAGCAGTAGCTGGATTAAGTTCTAGTCGGGCTTTAGCCCTTCTAGTTTTCTCCCTGCATTACCTCATGACATTGTTGTAGTCCTCCTGAGTTACCTTCCCGCTTCTTCCAAAGGTCACAAGCTCACTTTTTTTTTTTTCCTGAGTTCCAGCCAAAGCTTTCTGTTCAGCCAGGCTGGTCGTCTTCCCTGCCGGCTCATCTTTTGGTACATTGGGATGGCCCACTCCTGCGCCTTTAAGATTTCCTTCTTGAAGAAGAAAATCATTACTAAACGGGATGGGTCAAGTTTGATGGGATTGGTAGGTCAGAAGGTAGGACAATTTCCAGGTTATGTATTTGTCTGACTACCACATATGAACTCCCAAGCATCCTTAGTAAATAGGCTGCTAGTGGTGTACAATGAGACCGTGATGGTTTGTATGTACCAATGCCCAGAAGGGAAAAGTAGAACTGCAATAGGGCTCATTGGTCTCAAACATCTCCCTGTTTACACCTTCACAGCCAGGAAGAATGAGACAGATCTAGTGACTGTGGCAATGATGACCTAATGGGTATCAGGGAAATGCTAAATTCAGCAACTAATGTTGAGATAAACATGAAAGGTCTCATTGAAAGTGATCGTGAATCTTCTGGCAGATTTCAGCAAGCTTTGGATCAGGCCCTATTAGAGCCACCCCCAATCTCTGACTTTGGTGACCAGTTTCAAGGCTCCTGCCCTTCATTTTATCAGTTGCGTTTTGTTCTGGCTTGAACTTGACTAATTTAGTATTACAAGCAAAATACAAGATTCGAGTTATAATAGTCACATTCTCTACCATCCAAGCCATTTCATTTAAAAATGAGCATAAAACTAAGTGCAGACAAGAATAACTTTCGTATCAGAAGACAAATATCACTGGTATAATAATAATGTAAAATTAAAATATTAGAATCAGCTAAACTTAGAAGATAGATAGGAAAATGAATAATATATGCAAGTACAATCCAGAGTTCTGTTTTATGCATACAAGGGGAATAATTAACTGATCTGGAAACATGTAAATGAGGGCTTAAAAGCATTTTCAAAACAGCACATCCAATTTCAGTTACACACGCAGAAGTTGCTACATTATAATAATTAGATTTTTTTTCACAAAAGATTTATTTATTTTGAATAGGAGTATTAAATATTATACTAATTACTAGTTATTTTACTTTGTACCCAGGGAAAAGGAATGAATATTCATTAATTCCTCAAGCTACCAAACCCCAACAGACCAGACAGATTCCAGCATAGCTACAGATAAGTATGGAAAATGTTTGGTACAAAATCAGGCTCATTCCACAAATCACAGCTCTGTCTTTTTCACATGTAAAATGCACTGCAAGAAACAACAGAAGAACAAACAACACCAGATTACATCAGTGTTTTTCCTTTTACTTTTTAAGTGTCTTTTTGTATAATGCCCTCGAGAAAGCTTTTTATTAGCATTATTTTGAGAATATTATATCCATTTTACTTGGTAGCAACGGTAAAACTCAACATATTCTGGAGATAAATAATAATCAAAACATGTTCTGCTTATTTAACTGTTCTTTTTTTTTTTTTTTTTTTATAATGGAAGAAGCTCTACTGGCTTCCTATCATCATAGCAACTGCAGGAAAGACACTTGTCCATCAGATACAAACTGGCACATGATAATCACATACTTCTCAGCAGCACACCAGGATGACTGTCTAGCTTAAAGACAAGAAACCTATTCAGATTCCATGCTTTATTTTTATTTGTTAAATGAAGATCAAAACTTCTCAGTGATGAATGATCTGGGCATTCATAAGTTTTAGAATGCCCAAGTGGAGGTGCTTTATTTTTTGGAGATTGGACACATGGCGATTTCTGAAACTCAACCCTTTCAGGGCATTCCCAAATGGGTGTCCAACTCAAGCTCTGGAGGTTATTTTAAAAATAACAGGTTACTAGCTTGGCCAATGGTTGTGTAAGATGAAAGGAATCAACTGGTCACCAGAATCAGAGCACACATCAGGCTAAATCACTGCAGAGCTTGCTGCCTGCTGTCAGCCAGGGTTCGTACTCTCTCCGCATGTTCATGGATAACCTTTTCCAGGCTCCTCTAAAGATCAGCCATGCCCACCTAAAGATTTTTAGAATGGTCAAAGACAAAGACCAAGTGAAACCATCTGCCTTTAAGTTCATTTGATATTTATGTTGTCATTCCCATTAGTGTTTTTTCATTCAAATCCAGAATAGTTGCAGACAGGCTAAATTTGTTTCTCAAACTAGACCTAAAACTTACTGGAATTAAGCTGACTCTCTTGACGACATTTCAATGGAAGGTATCATTTCTGCATGAGCTCGGATGCTTTCTGTTACTCCAACAGTAACTATATTGCTCTTAAGTTGTCTATATTATATACAGTGCGAGATGAATTTTAACAAGCATAGTTCAGAATCTAATCACTGACATAACAGCCAACCCGTTACTTTACTTTTTTATTAAAACATCACTGTTTATTAAAACATCATTGCAGAATTCCCCCTCAAAATTCATGAGCTGCCTCCACATATTACTAAGAGGCCAAAATTTAAAAAGAAGATTAAAAAATGCCTTAAGAGAATTCTTACTTGAGCTGTAATTTAAGTATTTACACTTTGCACTTTGAAATCAGTCTAAAATTTCATATTTAGATGCTCTCTAGGAAGGTTAAAAATCTCTTATTTGGACACTCAAATTGATAAAGGCATGAAAAAAACTCCCTCTGTTCCCTATACACAGGATATATATCTGATCTGATCTACTGATTTAGTAGATCTACCTACTACTTATCTACTGATACACAGCTTTGAAGAGTATTTAATAATGTACCTGAAATACTTTTTTGAGCAGCACAAAGTTCCTATTGATTCTCTCATTTCACAAGAACTCAAATTGTGCTCTCTCTTAAAGGCACCTCACACTGCTCCCCCCTTGTAATTAGTGTGAAATAGCCTTCCTTCTATTGACTGTTTGCACATTATTTTCCTTGTACATGCACAAAACATGGTCTCTCCTGAGTTCAAAGAATGAACACCATATCATCTAATGTGGAATTCCTTTGTGTCTTTTTATATATCACGCTGAAAAAGTACATTGAAAATTTTAAGTACTGTATTAGAAAAATGTATGTAGGTACTAAAGTTAAAATTACATCAAGTCCCTTCAAAAACTCCAGCATTCTGGGAATGGAATATGCCTATTTTGAGTCCAGAACTGGACTAACTCTTACCACAATGAGAAGAATGAGGAAGTTGGTTTGTTTGTCTTGCCTGAACTAACATCCAGAAATACATACACATTAAATCCCAGGCATTAATCTCACATTTCACATGCAGTTACCAATATATTTGAACCAACTCTAGTTCAGAGCAAAGCATGGAAACATACAATGTAGTATCTAAAAAAAAAAAAAAAAAAAAAAAAAAAAATTATATCGGGGCCTGACTACAGATGTGCATTAGAAGTAAAGTGATGCCAAACTCTTTACATCTTGGCATTATGTCCTCAAATACTGAGACTCTAATTCAGGGCATACACCCCACTCCTGAATATCTGACTGAATGCTAAAGTTCTTTCCTGAACAAGAAGATACGTGAAGAATTGTATCATAGACTTAACCAATTATTTCAATTAGTCTATTACTTTTTTTTTTTTTAAACTTTCCTTGTTCTTTTGTACTCGTGGGGTTGATTTATGGCATGCCATGATTGGTAGGAAACAATGCTATTACATAAACCGCATCATTAATGTTTTAAAAACCTGTATGATATATCTGTATGTATAAATAACATAAAAGAAACCAATTAAAAGAAAGTCACTGAAGTATAAATAATATAAAAAATTGTCACTCAGCAAGCTACTGAAATAAACTAATAATTAAGATATTTACCATCAGTCTAAAACAACGCAGTCAGGATTGGGTTAAGTGAGCTGTGTACATGGTGGGGGATGCACTGGTCAGAATTATCCTTTACTAATTTGAGATAGTACTATAAAACAAGCGGTGAAATATTTCAAAGAAAATTTTATTATATTAAATGTTACCTTTTTCTGCTACTCAAGTAATTAATTATTTAAACTGTTACAAGAAAGAGAGAGAATCTAGATTCACACACTTGTAATGACTAGGAGGATATTTAAAATTCATTACAGTACATTAAACTTCCACTGATTAGTTAGCATCACTGCAAAATAAATAAATAGCCAATTTGCTTTGATCAGCAGAAATTCCGATAAAATCAGCAAAACACCAATTAAAATGTGAAAAATGTCACCTACTGTCATTATTCTAATGGAACTAAGACGACATATAGAAGAAACTGATTCAATGTTTATTTTCATATCAGCTGTGTCTTCAAACTGTAAATCATTAGAGCTTTCACTTGCATCTCTCTCACAACCCCAGAATTAATTCTGTAGATGGATTTACTATGGACCACATTGTACTAGAATAGACCGTCCTATCATAAACAGAATAATAAGGTCTTGCCGCAGTTCTATGAACTCCTGTTGGGAGGGGCAGTGGGGAGCAGCAATTCACTCAGAAATATGTGAACAGAGATGAAACTTGACATGTGGGATTTTTGCCTGAAACTTTGTTCTTTGGAAGCAGGTGGAAAGGAACGAAATGATTAAGCAGAGGTGCTGTATTTACAGTTATACACATTTCTTATTTATCGAGTTCCTCAGCTTTGAGGCCCTGAGCCTGCAAATAACCACACAGTTGCCTGTAAATTGGGTAGAACGCTTTGAAGACAGAAGACAAACTCTCAGTAACTGACCTGCAATTTTTAGCAACCCTAACTTTAATCAAATAAGGAGATTTCATACAAATGAACAATACTCATACCTCCACAAGCTTCTGACAATGCCCGTGCTTCTAATTTTACATATATAGTCTTCAGTTGGAGCGATTGCTAGGTATCCAATTAAGAAAATCTGGGTAAATCATTTGGGCTCCTGGCTGTTTCAACTGAACATAACTGAACCTTTTAAGTGTGGCTACGCATTGATTTGAACTACTGCATACTTCCTATCACCTTAGAAGTCTTCACAGCTCTCAGAAAAGAGAGCCACAACATGTATCCTACCTACCAGTTGCCCATAGTGGAGTGTGTGAAACACAGAATGAGAAACTGTGGCCTACTAAGAGATAAAAGAAGATCAGTGTTTATTCTCTCTCTCTGGGAGATCATGTTGGTCAGACGTCCTCTGTGAGAGCCAGTACCCACTGTGAAATGTTTCTTTATAAACACACACCAATTTCTTCATGGTTTATTTGCCTTTTAAAACTCTGAAATGGGCATTTTTCATAGTACCTGGAAACTGAGCAAAGAATTTAGTACTTGATCCACGGTCATCACTCAGCCCCCTACTGACTACTGTCAGCAACAGCTGCCGCTTGTTTGGAGATGAATCATGGACTTGCAACCACAGGAATATTTCTGGAATAAAATACCAGCTAACAGAGAATTAGAAAGCTCAATCACAAACACATACTTCTCTTGGAGTGGAGTTCCTGTGAGAGATTAACTCTGAGTGCCCTTCCAAAACAGAATTCCTATGTTGGAGGGCCTTCAATGGAGGAAAACCAATGATCTGGCACACAAGATAACCAAAAAACTATCACAGGTATAAAGAAGTCAGCACAAAGAAGAGCTGGTGTAGTAGTTTAAGAAGAGAGAAAGTGAGAGTTTATGTGCAAATGCAAAAGAAGTCAGAGTGCACAGCTCCTTGAAGAAAAATATGAAAACTAACCTTGGAGTCACTGAAGGAATTCAACAGTTGGGACCTGTCAGTTATAAGGTACAGGTCTTGAAATAACCTCAACAAGGTAATTTCTCCCAGCTCTCATTACCCTTTCCCACGCTGACAAAATTTGCTCAGATGGCACAGCAGCAAAGAAGAACCACCACATAGCTTCCGGAGTTGTGAACTCAAAGACTTTGGCCGAAGGCTTGCCTTCTCTCACCACCTGCAACTGTGGCAGGCAAAACCACGAGCAAGCTCACTAAGCTGCTGGCTAAACACCAGCTGGATCCCTGCTGCTCCGAGGAAGTGTCACTTTAAGATAATAGAAAGATGCAAGATGCAGCACAGATTCTCAGTTACCACACTTAACGTCCTTGGGTTCAAGCCAGCCCTTTAACACTACAGATACATACTGCCCTGCCACAGCCAGTATCAGGTTGCCCTGAGCGTCTTCAGAAGTTCATTAATTTTGGTCTCACGAAAAACCAATGGATTCCATAACAGTATGGTATTTTGATTTCTACTGAAAGATCACAGTCTAAGAATAGATAGTCCATATTCATGCTGTAAAACGCAGCTACTGACCAGAATCGATAGGAATCCATTAGACATTTTTGTTTCATTTTTTCTTTGTAAGCAGCAAGGGGAGTACGGTTTATTTGCGCAAATGCTTATTATCCAACACATTGTAACATCTGAACTAATTCTTCGTGATGGCCCAGGTCTATTTCAACATAAACAAGTGCACAAGAATGCCAAAAAAAGGAAACATTAATATATTAATCTGTTTGTGTAGTTGTCAGTCTTCATGCTCAGTTTCCGCTCATCATAAGGCCGGGAAAATGCAGTCATGGGATACAGATTGTGTACTCTAAAATGCACGCCACATCATGGAGTCCTATCACCAGAACAAAACATAGCTTTGAGTCATATACAGCTGCTTATTGATACATTTTGTGTACAGTCAGGAAAATTTGGGAATGTTACATGTTTTCTGCTATGTGCTTTTTCTGTGTCCAGCATCTGTAAGCCTCATGATATAAACAAGCATACGGTTTCTGTCACTACTTCATGCCAGTATGAAATGTCATAAATGACTATGTTAAAAACAAGGAAGGAACGCAGTGTTTAGTCACAACAATCAGAAGAAAATAATATTCTATGAGAAAACAAAATTTCACACCAGATCCACAAAGCAGGTAATGAAAATTCACAGAATGTGAGGACCTGCCCTTACAGCTCTTACTATGCCTGCATATATGATGTGGAAAGAAGACATTAAAGTTAACGGTTCTGGGTGATGAAGAAATCCTCACAGCCTGTGGATCCCTGCTGCTCTGAGAAGGTGTCATTTTAAGATAACAGAGGGATGCAGGATGCAGCACAAATTCTCAGTTACCACACAGTGTCCTTGGGTTCAAGTCAGCCCTCTAACACTATTTCCACGCAGAACTTGTAATATATTAATTGGCATTCTATAATGTTCATTGTCTATGAAACCTGCATCTTTCAAAACATTTTTCTTGAGTATTGCTGTGTTTTCTAATATGCAGGAAAAATACGTAGTCAAAATGAAATGTTACTTTGAAGTTCAGTAATTTGGATGGAAAAGTCACAGATACACTGGTAATTGTAAATGGTCTGAGGTTTGAATGATTTTTCCACTTCAGTTAAATATATTGAGAAGTATATTCAAATAATTAAAAAGTGCTGGAAATAAGCAGTATTTGGAATTAATGGAAGCCATATATTCACCCTGTTGCATTCATTATTTTTAAATTATAGTTTCCACAGATTAAGAAATGCAGTAAAGTTAAAATGAAGCAATTTTGTTGCTAAATATTGTCATTTAGATTAAAATATATATGTCTGTTGAATCCAAAAGCCAAACACTACTACTGCTGCTGATTTTATTATTTGTAAAATCTAAAATAAACTGCCAACGAGCAATGAGCAACAACTGGGAAAACATTAAAAAAGAGAGAATAAAAGCCCCAATATCCCCATTTCCCTGGGCAATCATTTTCTTACATGGTATGGGTTGCCAATCATATGATGTACACATCAAGAAAGTCATGTTATATTAATTACACATTTCTAAATAGTTTAATAAGGGATCTATACATTATAGATGCTGTAATATACGGCTGAGAGTCCAAAAGGCTAAAAGGTTGCTCATAACCCTCTCTATCCATCGGTTACAGGCTAATACCCCTTATTTCAAATGCACAACCTTTGCCACATCTGTAACACAGTAAATAATTTAAAATCTTTTATAAGCCATTTTTAAGTGAATATGACTGATAGGAAGTAAAAATTAAAGGAAGAATTCTTGTCCTGCCAATAATTTCACAGGAGCTGGCTCATGCACAGGTCTACAAACCCAAATATTGTTCTTGTAAACCCTCAAATCCTGAACATTTCAAATTGGACCCTTTATCTGGGGAAAAGTTTATTTGAAGCAAACTACCAGGCAATTTTACATCCATCCTTAAGGATATCTGGACAAACGTTGAATGCTAGCAACATTTGTCCACTGACCATGGAATAAAGGGTCTTCCAAAACAGAGTGGAAAAATAATAATTTTCAAATACAGTACCACCAATCAACATACAAATGAACACTCATGGCTGAATTTCTAATTACATTGGTTTCCTTTGAGGCACGGTTTCATCCCAACAATTCAAGACAGATGGTAAAGTTTTATTGTGACCAATTTTCCATTTCAAAACTTCAGTGCATTTTAAAGGCAAAAATAAGATGCATTTTAAATTTATTTTCCTTCACACTTGTATAGAAATGTCACCAACCAGGTCTTACCACATTTCCTACGTTTCCATATAGATTTTATCAACATTATTTTTTTCATTCCATTCAATGACCTATCATATTTCATATCAAATTTAAACAAATCAGCCAAAGCAAATACTATTATGGAGTAGGGGTTTATCTCCTAAATGATGTTGCCAAATAAGTCACCATTATTAGCATTTTTGCTGTACTCTTTCCATGCTGTCTTACTTTGGCATAATCAGCAGCAGCAGGAGCACAAAAACACTTCAGAACAAAACCTCTTCTCCACTGTTTTGACGCAAAAAGTTAGTATGAAATTCCAGAAACTCTCTGAGAACGCCCGTTCCAAGGACCTTGCCAGTGGCACAATATGAAATGACACCTGAAGAGTTCAATTATGGGGAAACTGAGGTGCTTACCTGGCTCAAGACTTCTTAGCTGAATTGTAAGTGCAGTATTCTCCACTAACTGCTGTTCATCATTCTTCTCACAGCAGCTCCAAAACCAATATGCTGTTAGTTAACTAGAAAAAGAAAAAAGAAAACAAAACTAAAATTAATTTAAAAGATAGGAAAAGAAAATGAGGAAAATCACCTGTATGTTTTACAAGTGAGAAGAATTTGTTAAAGCACTTATAAAGAAGTCATTTTCAGTAAGTACATACTCAGAACACTATGAAATCTTTAAAGGGTATATGACTAAGAAGTCAAGGAAACAAGTTTTCTTTTTACACTACTCGGTTATCCTGTTTATTTCCTAATAGTTCTACATCCATAAAAGGCCAAAGGACTCTGACCTTGGCAAGTTAACTAAGCAAGAAAAGGCAATCATGTGTGCAAGGTTGTCACCTACACTACAAATTATGATAAAATATATCTCAGTATTGGAAAAAATAGCTGTATGTCTTCAGTGACATCCACTGTAGTACATTTAAGGATTTGAATAGGACAGCAATTTATTTTGCACTAAAATGTTTTATGGTTATCATAAAGCATTATGTCTTCAGAGACTGAAAGGTGATGTTTTTATGGACTGTTGCTTCTTGTTGCATTATCTTCACAGATCAAAAATCATCCCTTTTTTCTTTTTTCTTTTTTTTTTTTCCAAGTGTCCCCTATTGCCCCACTAATAAAAGATGTCGTGCAATGGCTCAGTCTGATAAAAAGGAAACTGTGTTAAACAAAATGTACAAGGAACATATTTCTAACACAGAAGAGTTTTACAATGAATGATTATCCAGCTAATTAGTGAAATAAATAATAATAATTGCCTGTCCTTCCTCATTAGACTCTTAGAAAGAAAATGGAGTCCCAAAGCAGAGGTCTAGCTTTTGATTTGAAAAATTGGACCTTGTTAATTTTATTATCACTTTGCCAAAAAGCCAGTCCTCTTGCACAATGACAGGGTGGGAAAAAATGACAGGCAGACAGGTTGACTAATGCACAAGATGTCTCATTTTTAGCTTAGGAACAGTTTTGAGGTAGTAATCAAGTAACCTGATGTGGATAGTTTGCTCCTGATTTATCCCTTCTGGAGAGCCTGAACTACCAGTACGAATTAGGCGGAACAAATATACAGTATGTGCTTTTGACACGTTAATCTGTTGGATTTCAGGCTTATCTAAGTCTATGTAAATTGTAGATAGTGTATAAATTGATTATGATTGAATATTATTAATATCTCGAAATGCCTTCCCTTCATCACATGTTCTTTAGTTTTGACCAATATCATGCTTCCACGTGGCTGACATTAGCCCATGATTCTGTCACCTTTGGATTGTTCTCTTGCAGGCCCCTTTTTTCCAGACATTCCTTAAAATTCTACATTTTATGCAGAAATAGAGCGCCTGCCAAAGCCAGCACATCTAAACACGTTACTTGATGCTGAAGGAATTTCAGTGGCTTCTAATGAGGCAGTGCATTAGCCTTCAGGGGTCTAGTTTCAATTTGATGCGTGCATTAAATGGAGTTACGCACGTCACATAACTAATCAGTTTATCTAGGCATTAATATAGCTCTCATCACTGTGGTTCCTGAGCACTTCAAAACAAACCCACAGAGGCCTTCAGAGGATCATCACAGAGAACAGGCCCACAAGAACCTTTTGTTCACTAATATGATATCACATATTTCCCCCTTATCCCCAAGTACCTGCAACAACTTTGAGCCTCTTAGACATTGTTGTCCAATATCAGTAAGATAGGAAAAAATCCAGATACCTTACATAGACCAAAAGACATGAGACTAGACAATGGATAGGCTTTTAAGAACAAATACAGATTTTTGGTTACATCTTTTAATACCACTCCTTGCAATAATCCCAGGGTGATCTATACAAAGTGTCCAACACCTGCCCAAAGATACATTCACAGAAGAAAAAAGAAGTCTCCCTGTTTTCCACTTAACTGCATTTAAATGAAGTCTCAAAATTCAAACCTCATCAATTTAATCTATACACTCTTCTACCCACCTCCACAGCCCTCCTACCTAATCCCTTTCTGAGACCTTCTCTTGTCTCCTCATCCGGCTGACTGCTGGCTCTAACTCCTCCCACCATGTTCCCCACCGTTACAAGTCAGAGCCAGAGCTTCTTTTCCCCTCTGCAACTACCACATCAGCTTGGACAAACCAGGAGAGGCTTAATTTTTCAAACCACCCTGAAAAGCCTGTTCATTGCCTTATATTAATTCCAGCATTCACCTTTAAAGAAAGTAAAGTTACATTCAGGCTCTACATATAAGCAATCTTTACCTGTTTGACATAAATAATCTTTTAATTTAATTTAAGCAGTGAGAACAGCTGGGTGGAATCCTAACAGTGGCTTAATTCAGCTCAGCATGCACCTGCTCGTCACCAGTGGGAGCGCAGCTGAAATACACCTGGTAATGTGCTTTATAAAAAACTCTGCTCCCAATCCTTGACACTAGTTCGGTTGTGGAATGTACTTTTAACATAGTTTAAAAACCACTCAAGTTCTACACCGCATATGTGAAATCAATGCCACGATTGCAGCTTTCTTTTCACAGGAAACAGTGCTTTGACAGTATAGTGGCTTTGTAACTAATTTCAGATAGGGAAGGCAGTACCAGAACAACTGCTATTTCATTTCATTTTTACCTACTGACACAAAATTTGGGAAATGACAAATTAATACAATGGCCTGAGTGTGAACACATTTACTTACCAAAAGTAAACTGAAGGGCGGTTTAGGGAAGAGGCTTTACACCGTGAGATAGCTAAGACACCAAAGTTTAAAGAGCCTCCTTCAGGCTGCAGCATTGTAACACTGAATGACCCAACATTATTTCTTTGTATTGCTTTATAATTTTAGTCTTTTGGATATTAAGCTTTGATTTCCAATGTAAAAAGCAGCAATCCCATTACCAAAATGTCAAAAATCCCAAGACAGTCTTCTAATCTTTCCATCCTTCACTCATTTTTAACTGAAACTATCATATAAAGCTGCAGATTTTCACAGATCACTTGCTGGTGGTGTTCCTAAGTCTTCCCTACCACATGGTAAAAAATGGCTCTTTTTGACTAACATAGGAAAGCATCATTTTGGGTGATATCACTAGAGGAATATTTACACTTCTCTTTAGCTCCTTTGTTTCTTTGGCTATGCTTCCCAGTAGAGTAAGAATTCATCATTTTTCTCATCTTCGCATTGCATATAGTACAACTGCTCCTCCCTAACTTCTACCTTATATATTCACATTAATAAATGCTTTTTCAAATTATAAACTGCAGCATATTTTTCTAAGGTCTTTGTTGAATTCTTGAGTAACATCCCACAGATGACATGTAATGTGCCAGTTGGAATTGAGCAACAGCTAAGGTGGAGGTAAATACCCCCTTCAACAAAAAACAAATGCTCTGGAAATTTTTCTCGAGGACTATAGGATAAATAGCAGAGAAAGGGCCTGATCCAAGTCACAAACAGATCTTATTGCCTTGTCTTCAGAAGAGGTAGGGCACAGCCAGCCACTCAGGCGCTGCACACTGCCCAAACAGCAGAGCTTTTCTCTGGTGCTTGTGGTCAGGCTGGTGGTGCCCAACAGAAGCTGCTGCAGGCCCCAAGACAGGCTGGAGCTGGGAACACGGCTCTGCCAGGGCAGAGGATGCACCCACACAGCCCAGCCTGGGTCTGCTATAGCTGATGAGTCTGGACTAACTTGTAGGATCAAAGGAAAGTAACAACTGTTGCTGCAAAGCTTATTTGCCTTCATGCATATATTCAGAGATCAGTTTTCTTCTACCGATAAGTTCCAAACATACAGTTGCTAATATGCCCACATGAAAAGCATGTCCTACATTTATTTTTATTCCATGTACTTTAAACTGCATCTGGATAAAACATCAATATCCCTCATTCTCA
Organism: Larus michahellis; assembly: GCF_964199755.1. NCBI lineage: Eukaryota > Metazoa > Chordata > Aves > Charadriiformes > Laridae > Larus > Larus michahellis. The sequence continues at coordinate 18,415,517 of NC_133904.1, forward strand.
TACCAGGAGAACTGGATTTGAATTGAGCAAATAACATTTTTATATACCTAAAAGCTCAGATAAAAACATTGAAAGAAACTGAGGTGTTCAGAAAGGCACCTATGCTCTTGTTCCCCAGATGTTGAACTTTAGCTCACTTCTAATCCAAGCTCGTGAGATCAAACTAAACTATACGCTCCTGTTTGTTATTTTAATAATCAGATTACTTTCATCTCCCTGTTCCAAGATAATTAAACACCAGCAGGATCGACTGTATCATTGCACCACAGTAAACTAAAGATGTGCTATTTCAATTTTTAGCAATTCTGATTCCTATTCATATAAAGCACACAATATGGCCTAGCACAGTTTATACATCTGAAGTGAGCTGCTTTCCTAAATTATCTTGAGTCTGAGAGCTGCTCCATTTTGCAGTCCTTCCTTTCCTTGGTTCCATGTTATCTTCATTCAAAAGCTGATCCTTTGAAATATTCCTATCCTCACCAAAAGCATATCTGGAGGGTCTTGATGAATACGTAAGTATTTAATATGCTTTTATGTTTAATGAAGTTCTACATCTTTCAAAGATCCCATCCCACGAAAGTTTTCTCCACATTAATGCTTTCTTACTGATCTAGCAGTTTTAGGGATACTTAAATATGAAAAGAACCCAAACCAACCAAACCCCCAAAAAATACACACCACATCCTCCCAAATACATACACAAAACCCACAAGGAAAACAAAAACAAAAAACAAACAACAAAACAAACAAACAAACAGGAAAAAAAAAGCCCAACCAAAACCCCACAAAAATCTCCGACCCCACAAAACCCCAGAAAAGAAAAGACTCAAACTGCTGCATTACGTCCTACTATGGAGATATTTCAAGCTGAAATCCTCAATAAGTTCAGATGTTTGCAAAGAACCAAGAGCAACTGTCAACCTGCATGTGAGTAGTCCCACGTGTCCCATGCAATTCACATGCAGTAAGAATAGGGAAAAAAAATAATAATAAAAATCAATACGTTACTCTGTTCCTGCCATCCTGCAATGCCCGCATAAGTCCTCATTAACTTCAGTGGTAATATTATCGCCTTGTCATGAAGGAAAAGAAGAGAAAGCTCCTCACAAATAGAGTGCAAAGGAGATGCTTGAGGAAGGTGAAATTACAAAACATATTAACAAAAAACTCCAAGCTTCTAAGTGGTCAGCTTGACCTGATCCAAGGGAAACATCCATAATTTAACCAGTTCAAAACCAGAGCTTGTAGCAGCGAGTGTGAGGTCCTTCCCAAAAGCAAGAAGAGCTTAATTACAAAGGCAAGCCAGCTCAATTCCTGAAGTCTCCAGATCACACTCTGTGAGTTACAAATGTGAATAACTGTCCTATGTTCCTCAGCTCTCTGTCAGGCAGCGATGGGTCTCTATCTATTGGACTGTGAGACCACACTAACTCTTTCTTTGTCACCACCCACATATTGTTAGTACACAACATAGCGTGAGATTGTGTCCACACATCTCTGCACAGAGATAAAACCGTCAAAAACTTTTTGCAATGCTACTCTATGAGGGGGCGAACCAAAGCTCATTAAAATCAATGAAGGTCTGTCTTCACTGCAACAGGGGAGAGACATTTCCTCTCTAAATAATGTACGAAAAACATACCACAAAAAGACATGGGTCACAAATAGGAAGCACTGTATCAAGGCAATCACAACCTACCCTAAATCGGACAAGCCAGGTTCATTTTTAAGCATAGTTTTGAAAGAAAGTCATTCGCACACAAGCATCTGAGTTGTAATCACACCTCAAAAATGAAAAGTGAAAAAAACCCCACAACATGTACCAGCCTGTTTGGGAGAAGGGCAGCTATTTTATCTGCATCTTAAATGGAAGTGAAGCAGACCCCCCTCTCTGAAACATTAACCATTTCAAAAGATCTCATTAAAAGGTTTCTCTGTTTTCACTGATTATTATGTAGTGACTACAAGAACACCTATAAATCTGATCGAATTAGGTTTTCAGGCCTTTATTCCAGATAATTTCTTCTCCCTATGTGGACTTTCTCAGGAAATGAGATTTAATGAGTCATAGTCCTTACTGATAATCACAGGAGAGCTCATTAGCTTTCTGTCAGATTTGTACCCACTATCTGCCCTCAATATGCTTGTGACTTACTAGAGCTAAATACGACACTAAAGAGAAAGCAGACATACTCAGATGAAGCAATAGAGTGGGTCTGAAATACTACAGAGATAAATATTTCTCCTTAATTTATTTTGAGAACTTAAAGGAAAAAAAAAGTCAACATGCCTTTCTTAACCTTCTTTCTCTATTGTGATGGTATCGCTGACAGCAAGACACACAGTATTGGAGAAAATTAAGCATGACATCTGAAGACTCCTTGCAAATACAGTAGCAGAGAACTAGTCTAGACAGTCTATAATACAAGGCTCTGGGGACTGGAAGACATTTCTGTTCTAGCATACAAAACTGTGCTTTACCCCAGTCCTGCAAAATCTTCAGGGTATCAATGACAGATTAATGCACGAGGGAGTGCAGGTGAACCTGTTTTTTGACCTGCCCCTCCAACATTTACAGCTCTCTATCTCCATTTCAAATATTTCTAACTGGGTTCTTACCCCTCACAGCCCACTGCCTCCTGGTTCTGCCTGAAGGGCATGGCTCTGAGCTGGTCTGTGCAAAGGAACTCCTAAATCCCATGGCTGCAGCACTGAGAAAGATACTTCTGCTCTCCACACAACACACTGTGGAACTGTGGCGTTCATCTTATAGATTGTGAGATACGAACAGCCTTAGTCTTTTTCCACCTACAGTTCACATCTCCCCAGAGGAGAGGAAAAGTGAAATTATGATTCTTATTTCCTGTGTTGTTGATCAGCTTGACAGGACACTGTTTCTTACTGGTCTAAGGTACTGGTCGAAGCCTACTCTTCACAGCTAGTCACTTTCTTTGGTAGTGTTTGCTTTTATCTCCCTCTGCAGCTTTGACATAACATTTTTTAGTTGAAATATTTTTTAGTTGAAAGGAAAAACTAACTTCTACTTCCTAGAAAACTGGGGACCACCCTGCACTCTCACAATTTGCTTTCACAAAATACCCCCTTTCCAAACATGTTTTAAGGACAGTCCAATAAGAAGGCACCAAATCCAAGAAAGGTATTTTACTAGACTGTACTATAGTACTTTTTTGCTACTTATTTCCCAAACTATTTTAATGACCTACTTATTCTCTATAAACAGGACTGTTACAAAGCAGAAACTTTCAGAGAATAACCTCTTAAAGAAATAGAAGTAAAAAAAAGAAAGAGAGATGTGATCAAACATTTGATCCCACTCCTTTTCCATTCAGCATTATATGTTTAGATCTATCCTTTAATTTCACACTTGCACCCTTCAGCATACGCTCACTTTGTACCCACAGCACTCACAGGAACACATCAACTTAATTTTCCACATAGGAAATAGATGCATGAGTGATATTTTTGCTGCATCAGAAAGAAAAGTCAAATATGCAGCACCCAGTACTGGGTCAGAAATTAGACCTTGTCTATATAAGGCTTTGAAATGGCTCCCATTCTAGTAATATCTGAGCGCTTCCGTTACCATAATATTTGGTAGCTGTCTTCACAACCTCCCCATAAGACAGAAAATATGTTTATTTTCTTTCTTGCAGATAAAGAAGCAAGGCAGAGCAATCTTCCCATGTTCACAAAGGAAGTTTGTAAAGGAAAAGGGGACCCAAGTCTTTCGTGTCCCATGCTGGCATACTTTATCATGAACCAACTCTTCAAAGTGACCAGGTCATGTGAACGTAAATACAACCAGCCAGTTCTCCAGATAGGAACATGAGTGAAAGCAAACAGCCAAAATAATCCAAATCTCTTTTATGCCTTAGAATTCATGTCGCTCTGCATTAAATCTCATTTCCCTCCAGCTTGAATAAACTTCTGATAAAAGTTTAAACGATAATGAAATATATACCCATCTTGGCTTCTCAAAGGAAACCGCCTTGGTCACAATGTAGATTGATGGTCAAAGCAGCTGAGTGAAACCAGGAATTTACAAATTCTGTCCCTGCCTCAGGTCACAGCTCTGAGCAAGCCAATTCACCCGTTTCATACTTTACTTTACTACAAATGCAGCGGGGAAACATCTTGTAAGATATTGAGATCATCCAGTGCAAACTTGTGTTGAAACAAGCTATAACAGCTCTGCGTTTGGAAAGGGTAATTTAGTTATTTATTACCAGGTTTCATAGATAAGTAGTAGTTTTGCATGTCTATTCTTTCCTATACCCAGGATCTCTCACCTCCTCAGAAGCTCCATGTTGAGATGGTCTTTCTGCTTATTACCAGCCTTTCCCTTGGGGCCAGCAAGTTCCCTAGCAGGGCACATCCAGGTGACCAGGAGGCAGTGGGTCAGCTGCACATAGCAACAGGTTTCATTGACATTTATGTATTTTCTTGTCTGTCATTTTCACAGCCACAGAAACAAGCAGCTTTTTATGCCGTTATATAAGTTCTTTTCCCCAGGAAGTTAATGGTTTTAGTTTGAGACACTGCAAATAAGGTGTAATTCCAGCTCCGTATGACTTCAGGGTTCCAGTGTCAGTCATTAATCACTTGAGCTGCACTTTCTGGGCTTATGATTTTGACAAAATCCCTTCATTTGAATTATGGCCTTGTATTCAACACTAGGGTATGTATTATTCTATATATAATTTTTAAATACAAAGAGAAACGGCATGGAAAAATTAGAAAATATGACTTAAGAGTCTAGTCCTCTTATGGCATAGGCAAACAGAATGCTCTTGACTTTAACCTATGGGTTCCACTTCATATGTGGTGTATTTTTCATACATCATGGGTTTTTATAAATTTGCTGTATAAAGCACCAGAGCTATGTTGCCAGCAAAATATAAGGAAAACAAATATGTCAGGGTAATGACGCCAGGACAATTCCTTATTGAAAAAAGCAGTTTATTAATACCTTATTGCTACAAGCTAGATCTTATTATCATCTTGGGTCATTTAGAATCTTATTAGGTATTCTGATGGTGGATGAATAATCCTGTGATAAATTCTTCGCCATGTCCTTCACAGTTGTCATAGCAGGATCATAAACAGCATTTATAACAATCTAGCCTGGAGGAAAAGGCTTACAATGGTCTGTTTAACATGCAGGAAATATTCAGATCGGCCGTGTCTGGTTAGATTTGAGACCCACAGGAGAGATACCAAAGTTAAATGTAGCATGGGTTTCTCTGAAGATTAGCTTTAAAAAAGGCTTTGGGTCAGGGACATGGGGACTAATGCCAATGATATGGCCACAAGCAGACTTCTTTCAAGAAAACCAACCTGAAAAAAAATGGTAGCTGCAAGTTACTTTCTTACTGCAAAACCGTGTAAGGTTACTCAAGCCACTACTTAAGCATGGTTGAAATTACTTGCAATTGAATTCCTTGGAGCTCAGTCATCTACTTCAGTGATTATTATATGAAAAAGTAGCGTATGCACTCACATAGTGAAAAATATGCAGCTTTTTGCAGAGCTATAGGAGAACTTGCCTACACTGCGCAACTTCTTGAACTCTTGAAGCTTAGAACTGAGTTCAAAAGTAACATGGGTAAAGTAAATTCTAGGAAAAAAAATAAAATCAAATTTACATTGCTTTGAGTGGGTATGAAAAAAAAAAATTGAAAAAAAATCACACCTAGTCTACACACATAAACACAAACACCACCCTGTCACTGAACACGATGAGATGAATTGCTAATACCTGTTGTCATTCAGTGTCGCATTCCAAAGTCCGATACCAGTTTCCCAAGTCCAAGTGCAGAAAATGCATCTCAAACCACCAGAACTTTTAAGAATAGAAGTTATTTTTAAATGCTAAGTGGTATAAATTAAATCACCGCCAAAACTAATCATGCAGGACCTGTCAGGCAAATTTTCAGGAGAGTGATAATAGAAATAGCGGGTTACTGGAAGGGAGTGTAGCGACAGATTTAAGTACAGCCACGTGTATACACCAACGCTTATCTACAGTAGGTCATGTCACTCTCTTGGCACAAGCAACTGAGACCATGGAAAGCGAACAGCAAAATTTACTTTTCCTAGAAGATGATGAATTGCTTCTTCCACTTGAATTTTAAACACACTAAATGAATGAATTCTGTAGCTCCAGTCTGTAAAACAGAGCTTGGCTGTTGGGAAGCTAGCATAAATGTTCACAGCTGAGAAATGTAGAAATTGCATTCTGGAACATTCACTGCGGCAGCCATTTGGACACCTCCAATTAGAAAAACACCGTCATATCCTGGGATGTGTTTGTAGCTGGAACTACCACATACAAGAACCAATTTTGCAGACACCTACACGTGCACCCATCTTACTACCAACATCCAGCTACGATAATTCCAAGGATATGGCAGTTAAGTTAAACGGGCGCAGATCACAGTCACCATATGAAGAGCAAAGCACCGTCAATTGCTCAGAATTCATTCCCAACTTTAAAAACAAATTGTCAATAATTCTAAAGTTCAAAATACATCTCAAAAAAGAAACCTTAAGCTAGTCAGGTGAACCCTGAGAGGGGAAATGTCTAAGCTCAACAAACAAATTCTTACTTGGAGCAAATAGTTCTCAAACAGCTCCATTCTTTTGTCTCCTGTATTATCCCACTTTCCTCTAAGTGTTTGTTAGCTGACTGCAGATTCTTTGAGAGGTGCAGCTACAGCTCCATAGGTAGTTTTTAGCACTTTGGGGATGTACCAGTAGAAATAAATAATAGCAATGTAATCACAGAGATGAAAAAAAGAGCTTTGAATTAAGCTGTTAAATGAACAGATAGGAACCTGCAGGTAAACATACTATACAAAAGCTACAGGGCTTGAAGTGCTATGCAAGTTTAGCTAAGGTGAGGCACGCCTTTTCCCCCTTGTTACTAACATTAGTTTTTCTAGTTTGTTCTTAGTACAAATCTAGTTGGTTTGAAGGAAAGCTCACTTGTGGCACTCCAGCTGCTAAAGTAGCACAACATACACGTTACAATCACATCACAATCATGGTGGTATCTCAGATTTTCACATCTCTAAACTAATTGTATGGCAGAAACATAAATGTTTCTGTTTTTGCAACTGTACAGCTGTAAAAAGAAGTACCACATGTGAAGATGATTCCTATTTTGGATGCACAGAACATTTGGATGCACAGAACATTCAACCAGACTGAGAGCGCAGCAATATAAAATGCAGCAATATAAAATGAAAGTCTTTGGAGGTCTAAAATTGTTAGAATGCAGAAAATCCCTCCAGGGCAGCTTTCTTGATATAGTCACCTAAGCATATTAATTTATGAAAATCTCTCTGATATTAACACATTTCAAATTCTAGATATTCATAGGAGTTAGCCTTGCACTAAAAACAGAACTGTGACAAAAGACAGTATCCACTTCACAAGTTAAATTTCCCTTTGTCTTCAAACTTAAAAGAGGTAAAATACGCTTATCTTAAAATAAGATTACCTCTCTGCCTTCTAAGCATGTCTATACAGCTGTTTCGGACTGACGCGAAATCTCAGCAGCATTATGCAGTCATTTCTCTTCCCCCTCACCTCCTCATGTATAATCTCTTTTCCTGCTGAAATCGATAGGACTTCTGCCTCTGATCTGGCCTCATCTGAATCATACCAACAAATTCCCTGTTGGTTTCATTGCTAGTATGAGAGCACACGTGGCCCAGCAAGACCATCTCTGGTGGATTTAATAGCATTTTTACAGTGCTATACAATAGATGTTTCATATGCAATAAAATAGTCTAGTTTCTACAAATACTGTCCAAACCTGACATAATCTACCTCAGCTGGGATGCTTTTAACACTAAACTTATGTGAACTTTTTTTAAAAAATGCACATTACTATATTCAAAATTGTTACCCATTGTTCAGCATTTTCATTCAGCTTGCACAGCCCACTAAGAGAAGTGTTGAGAGTGCTTTCACAAACATTTTTCTACGAATCTGTCCGGGGAGGTTTATTTCTGCTCAGCTACTCGCCCGCAGCTTTTTGAAGAAGTGTTAGTGGCAAAAGGTGCAGATATAGCCCACTGGCAAAGGCAAGATGCAACTCAGTATGAGCCCATTCACATAGAATAGAGCTTGCTTTAGTTCACTCCCACAGATGCACCACTCTGAATTAGAGCAGCCTGCTCTCAGGTAGGGTGATAACACACACAAGCACCTTTCCTCTAACCTGCTAATTCATCTCAAGCCCAGGTCTCCAGAGTATCTAGCACATTGCTATGAGGCTCAGCAGGAACCACAGGAATAAAGTCTTTTCACGATCAGGAACCATCAACTCCCAGCTCAGAGGTTAAATGCCATATCAGAAATTTTGTGACTTTGTGAAGTTACTATTCAGTTGGTACCCGTGACAAAGCCTTTAACAGCAACACCACAGAAAGAAATTAAGATTCACCTCAACACAAAGGTTCCTCTTCTTTTGTATACAGAAGTAGCAGACGTTCCTGATTACAAGAAAGAAATCAAAATAAGCTTGCCAAGTGTGCTGGCTAAACTGTGAGCTCAGCGGCTAAGGGTTTCATTTCCTTCCCATATTCTAGTGAGAAGGAGGCGGGTCAGTGGCTCAGGGAAGAGAAGCAGAGCCGGGCTGGCCCACATTATGGTGCAGATGGTACCAGCCCAAAGGGGTCTGGGCTCCCCACTGCGGCTGCAGGCCAGGCTTTACCTCAGGTTTGTGGAGTGAAGCTCAGTGAGCTGTGCCTGCCTTGCTGCAATCACAGCTTCAGGTGCATTGACCAGACTCAGCATTTTTACGGATATGAACCCAATGCTGGTTCCTGAGTAACTACATGTCAGATGTAGTGGGCAAAATGCCTCAGAATTATCACTTAGATGTGAAAAACCTGTAGCACAGCAACAGGAAATGCAATGACTGGGTCAAATCAGCTCAGCTGTTCAGCAATACAAGCACCAAGCAGCAAGAACACATGCCAGACATCTTTCCACAGTTGTACCACACTGCCAAGATGCCGTGGCACTTCTATTTTACTTTGCTACTGCGTATGTGGGAGCAATCTATGGCAATGCAGAATATCCTACATAGAAACCGTACTAGATCCCAGGTAATTCAAGTGACAGATAAACAGCATACAAGACTGACTTCCAAATAACTTTGAGCAAAATACAGAAATACAGTAAAGACGACTGAAGGATTACAGATTTCCAGTAATTCCAAAGAGAAGAGATTTACAAAGTTTCCCTTCTTTTTCCAAAATACCTTGCATTTGGTTCTGTATTCTCTTCTTCAGTCTCAATGAAACTCCCCCTCCTCACTCGCTCCCCTGCAAACAGAAATACTAGCTAACAGGTTTCCTAGGACTTGGATTGCATTCTCAGTGAAACGTCTCTTTAATTTTCCTCATGCACTGAGATTCATTTACAAAACCATTTCCACTGAGAATATTTTATGTACACTATAAATCAAAATGTGCCCATATACATATCTCCCACTGTAAACCAGCAAGATACCCAAATGGTAGCCATGCTCTTCTGCACCCTCTGGATATCTGAATAACTAAACCAGTTGTCCTTTGGTATCAGAGCCACTCAGCTGTGAATAAGTAAATGCTTCTGGTGTACAAACCCTTGATTAGATCAATTGCCTTTGCAATTCCCCCTGAGTGAATGCTATATACATTCACTAACTGATTGTCTTAACTGTTGCCAATTAGAACTTAAGTGTCTAATTAACAAGAAATAGACAGAGTTCTCCACTGTTGACTTTGGAGGACTATGACCAATAACTCTGCCTTTACAACACAATGAGATGAAGAGAGGGAGAAAGTGGAAATGAGATGAGTTTAGAAATGTCTGGACAGCATTAATGTGTATATATATAAACATATATATAGCGCATGGGTTTAAATTCTCCTGGCTTATTTCTCAAGACATAGTTTCTCCTAGAAACTGGTTTCTACTGATTTCTGCTTGATTTATTTTTATTGGCTTCTCCTAGAAAATACAGTCATTTTTAAATATAAAGTAACTGTAAAATAAGATCCTATAACACTTCTATCCATAGTCATTTTTTCTATTATAGTAATCTAACATATTCATGGTCCTGGTATGTATTTGGAAGCACCCTTGTAAACAAATAATGTATGGACCAGACTATATTTTTCCTTTAAAAATAATGTATTATGCATTATTGATATTCCTCTCTCAATAAATGAGATAGAGAAAAAGCAGAATAATAAACTCTACAATGCAAACTTAGTGGATTCATTGCAAGTCTGAACAGTTCATCAATGCAGATTATGAACTATTCGGATTGGGCTTTAGAGCCAGTAGCTAAATACACTGGCAAATCCCTTGACCATAAACAGCAACTGCATTATTCTTCACCGTTCAAAGCAATTTTCACTTCTTGGGCAGGATTAGACTACACAACTGCCCAGAGCTATACAAATAAATGCAGTTTGGTGCTACCTAAGCCAGAAAGCTGCTGAGAAAGACATCTGAAACTGGCAATAGATGCAGGCACCACAAATAATTTTTCTGCATAGACAGATGATGAACCAGAGACCAGCTCTTATCATAAAAACTACAATAGCAGATGTCAGTGAAATAATATTTAGCAATGACATGGACATTCTACAAAAGTCAATGAGAAAAAAAAGTCTTCTCAGGTACGTGTGTATGTTGTTAATCATAATTAAGGCAAGTGTGACAGTTTCTTGGCAACAGACACTGAATTCCCTTCCCTGATGATCAAATCCTGGAGGAATACTCTCTCTTTCATTACATCAAGCCTGCAGTTCTTTACACTAATATCCTCCACTTGGAACACTCCAAGTCATAGGGAAACTTTTGTTTTGTCAATTGCTTTTTTGCTGGATAATCACATGATGACCTCCACAAAAGAGAGGAACAAGTTTCTCATTAGTGAAGTAAAAAGAGCTTTAAAAGCTAGTAATACAAACAAGCACATATACTATTGCAGACAGGGGCAGGAGGGCGGGGACAAAAGAGAGATTCACAGCATCCAAGTTTGGACCTAATGCTATCCGTGTGCTCAAAGAAGATACAGAGCATGATTACCCTAAGAGCAGCAAGTGAATGATAGTCCATCTGAATATGTATTTTTACTTGCATAATACAATATCTATAACACCTAACAATGAGCACCTATGTGTAAATATTTCCAAGAAAGCAATTTATAGGTATCCTTACTATTGACCTTTCAGTGACTAGGGGATTTCCCATTCTTCAACAATAACAAAAAATTTATGATTTGGAGGGAAGCAAGCATTTTCAGAGTAGGTTTTTTGTTTGATTGTTTTCCCTTTAAAAAGCCTTTTTGATGGCAAGGTTTTGGCCAAATGCAAATTTTTTATTCAAAAAAAGTCACATGTTGCTAGGAATCATTATTTTTTTTGTAAGAGGAAAAATTTGATTAAAGAATACTGAACCATTTAGAGAATACACGATAAATGCATGTATTACCTAAACGGGCTGTAAAGAAACATGGTTATGATTCTAAAAGAAGGTGTAAATACCACAGAGAGAAAAGAAATCCCTTACAGTATGTATAATTACATTACTGATAATTATATCTCAGTAATGAGGAAATTACAGTAGAACACCAGCAAAGCCCCTTACAATAAATTGCACAAGTTTATGGAACAGTCTCTTCAGGGAAGCGTGTGGAAACTCCCTACATCATCTGAACGACATAAAACACAGGAGATGAAACACATTCACGATGTGCTGTGGGGACAATACTGATCTGGAAGAGAGATGGACTGGTCTTTTCCATTTCTAAGTGCTATGCCATAAGTTTATGAGTGGGGTTTAAAATCACCACCTCTGCTGTCTTCCGATTTTGTTGTCTGTTCCTGGCTGTATCTCATGTTAGTGAGATCCCATAGGGTTTAGCAATTAGCATGAGGAAAGCAGTATGATAATCAGAAGAAATTAATGGTTTAAAAACATAATCTTACACTTCCCCTGAGATTTGTTCCATGCAACTGGATTCTCAAAGAAAAGAAAAAAAAAAGAGCAGGTAATTGATTCTTATTAAGAGAATGATCTGCCACAAAATGCTATCCAAGTGAAAAAGACGTTAATTTTAAAGTGCTCTTAGAGTCAGTGGGAACCTAGTCTCTGACTAGCTTCCTAAGAAAGAGAAGCTGGGATCCTCCATGCCACCCTTCTCTTTTGCAACCACTCAGAACAACTGAGCACAACATGGGTCTTCATGTACTAACAACCAGCATCTGAAAAAGGGAGTATGATGTGACAGTGAAATAGCAATCTCTAGGATTTTATCAGCAATTTCAATGAGAAGCATGGAGAAATGAGCATGCACTGCACACTCTTCTCAGTCAGTTGCGTGGAGAAGCTAGGACAGCTTACAAATCATGGATATTATCAAACTTCATAGGCTATATATTGTATTTAACTATGTCCAATGCTGAATTTTTATACGCTTCTTGCAAAACGCTGAGTCACAGACTTTATTCCCATGGTTAACTACACTATTAAAACATGTGTGTTATTTATTCTAGTTTAGTTTCCTCATACAATGAATTGATTAATAATGTAAAAAAGCAGTCACGTAAAGCAGAAAAGAAGCCCTCAGTAAATGTCTGGTCTTACTTCAATGAGTGTAGGAACTAAGTGGATCTCTTAGGGTCTCCTCCAAAAAATTAAATAGAAACACTCAACTACGTCAGTCTAAAATAATGCTTCACATACTTAATCCAGCTCTTGATTAAAATAGAGAAATAGAGGAAATTTTCAAGATCTCTATTCTGTCTGTGTGTGTGTGGAGAGGAAACATTTCATATATAGCATTTTGACAAGGTAGTACAGGTGCTTCAACTCCACATTTTCTTTATACAGTTTTATCTCTACAATACAGGTGGTTACATGGGCAGTATTTTTTCTGTGGGCTCATTCATTAATAGTGCCTGTTCACACAGAGCAGCCTTGCCTCAAGCATTTGTTCAAGTCAAAGAATAAGGCTGTATGCAAGCTTTTGCTGCTTAGTTTCAGAGACTTCACAGCAAAAACTAACAAGGTAGTGCATCTTCCCATAACTGGACATCAGCTCGCACAGCTGAAAAACAGTTTGGAAGTCTACGTGAAACAGCACCACCTGGTGATCTTTGTCATAATGACAGTATGTCTTTCTCTGGGTACTCACAAAAATTCGATTTTTCTCATTTATTCCAACATCATAAGAAAAGAAGATTTAAAAAAGGCAGAGAACATCCTCAATCCTGAAAATTTGTAGTTAAAAATTTAAAATTTATATAAAATGTAAAAAGTTAATATTAATCTAAATCTCAAGACTCCAAAATATTGCAGGTAATCTTAGAAAGGTAACCTTTAAAGTAAAAGTGGAAGTGTAAATTAAATTCTACACACAACAGAGTTAATATTGCTTTAAATCCTTCATTTTTCTGTTTTACCCTCTGACTGAGGTTTTGAAGCAGTGAAATTTGCAATCCACATCCACTAATTTTACAAAAGATAGGCTTAATTCCATTCATGTGTTTGAAAATGTTCATTTATAACCCCTTTTGAACACAGCTGCATCCCTAGTAGCCATGAAAAGCAGGGCTTCTGTCCCTTTGTGAAGTTGTGCATCTGAACTCTCCCCACTGATTCTCCACACACACACACAAATTTTGTCTTTCTCCAGACAAGATCTCTCCCAAACTTTACACACCTTCCTCCTCAAAAATACAACCTTCCACTCTTTCTCCCATCAGTCTAATCTTCCCTTCTACATCAAGTCATTGCCTCATGACCATTTTTCCCCAGGCAGCAAGGCACATGCCTCTTGAACCACAATAGAAACAGATTATGTCATGAGCTAACCCGTCTTGTTGTGTGTGCCTTGTATTGTAGCGTGGCAAGAGCTAGGCACTTGGGGAAGGCAGATCAGGAAGACAGGAGACTGACCTCAGGAAGGGACTGATCAAACAAAACTGAATTCAGCCACCATCAAGAGACCAGTTTATCCCTAGCCACAAAACCACCCTTTTCACAGCAGAGAGACAACAATTGATCTCCCTGCAGGAGAGGTGGCTGTTGGCACTTCCTCAGGAGGCTCACATTGCCGATCCTTCTGCTGGCTGGGACGTGAGGGCATGGACACAACACTCACATCAGAGCATGCACCCGCTTTACCTGGGAAAGCCAAGCTGCAGAATATTAACCTAAAGACACCTCATTTGAAGGGATATCGCAGACATCAGGAATCTCTACACTTCTCAATAACAACAACAATAGATTTTTTAAAACAAAGAACTTATGTTCTTCACAGACCTGGAGCCCCCTTACAGTCACCGGCTTGCAGCATCATGCCCTTAGTAGCTCCAAACAAAGCATCTTTAGTATTAGGCTGGGAAAAAAAACCAGCAGAAATATTATATTCAGACAGATGTCAAAACAGTTCTTTTTCCCCAGGGACAGTCTGCCTGACTGCCCTGCTGGTTTTGTCATTCTGAGAGCTCAACACAACTCTATTAGGATAAATTTTGTCATAAGATAAATTGCATGCTCAAAATGCCTCCTGAAGTTTCAAAATCCACAATTAACAATTTCATATTCATAATGGTAAACAACAATACATCTTCCTCAGGAAGAAACTACCATCTGCATAAATTTAATGAGTACTTTAATACAGTGGTATTGTGGTAGCACACTCATGCCACTCTCTCTCTTGTGAAGTCTGACAATATTTGGTAGAAAAATACTGATGGGATTGTGGTTTCTCAAATTATTTTTACAAGCTCCACAGAACAACAAAATATGCTCATGATTAGAGAAGAAACATACCTAACCTTCAGAGAGTGGTAACACAGACATTGCTCTTTTCCATTTTATAAGGCTGGATGTTCAAAGCCAATGGAAGCTCACTTCACTTTTCCCTCCAGAATCATATGTTGTGTTTTGTTGGGTTTGGTTTTTTTAAAAAAAATTTCTATTCTGCAATGGAATATTAGCCTGTAAAAAAGCTACTAAAAAAGCCAATGCTTTTCTTTCATAAAAGCACAACCTTCTAAAATTGAATGTATTTAAAAGGAAATTAGATTCCAGGATGCAAATTTGTCAAATACCTTTCCTTGATGTCTAGTGTCATCTTTCACATTTTGGCAAAAATATGAAACAGAAAAATATTCTCCTTGATTTTGTTTAATTTCTCAGCACTGGATCCTTGTATTATCTGCTTAGACAGAGTCAAGTTACTGGAAAGTTATCTATGAGCTAGAATTCTTTTCCAAGCATTTGATGGCAAGTATCACAGTCAAGCCCTTTGGCATTAGAAGTATACAGATATACAATAGCACGAGATTGTTTATGCTCTTGCATGGAAATAAAAAAGGTCATAGAGAACTCAGAGCTTGCAGAAGGTATGACTGATGCTCTCTTCCTTCAGAAAATACAGTACCTCTTCATGAAAGATTGCAGAAAGCATTTTGAAAGAGGATGCACAAGCAGGAAGAAAAAGGAAAATTACACATGAGCTTTTTTGGAACTGGAGATAACCAGTTAGACCACAGATGATAAAGGTACAAATGGACAGAGTAGCACAGCCAGCAGTTTGATTCATTTTGTCCCAGACCATTATGATTATCTAATTACGCTCATTGCATACACTAAATACTTCTGATCTGTTGCCCAGACAGCTTGCCCCCTTATTTATAAAAACTATATATAGCAGAGACATTCCAAAAAGTCCAGCTAACACTTATGTTATTAGAAATATTAATATTTGCTATTTCCTTTTATAAAGGAAGGATTAACAACAATATTTAGGAAGGAATGGCAACGAGCAGTTAAAATTAAAGTCTCCGATCCTCTGCCACATGACTCACCAGGCCTGACTCCAGAACACGCTTCTCTGATTCTATTAAACAATTCCATAATTTGCGGACTGAAAGGGTGTTCAGTACTTTTTGAAATACAAGTCACCTCAAAGTGTACAAAGCTGACCACAAAAAAGAATCAGTCAAAAATGCTAACCACATCAGAAAACATTACAGAAGGCTTAAAGTTTTTCTGAATTTCCAAGAAAAACACTATGGTAAGACAACATACAGAATTTCAAAGCAGCTGGTTCACTGGTAGAGCTAGAATTTCTGCACACTGGAAAAGCAAGTGTAAAAGGAAGTTTTCCATAATTGTATAAATGAACAGCATCCACCCTCCAAAAGGTAATGTGCTGTTAGCTTCTGACACGTTGATGCTGTATTATTATCCAGGATTTTTCTAAGTTGTGGCAACCGTAAGCAGCAGTTTTCAGTCTTCAAAATTAAAGACAGGCTGTTAAACACCCACTGTTCTCCAGCATTCTTTTACTTACCATCTAGTTTGTGTTTTTATTATGAATACTGTGTTCAACTTGTAATTTTCTAATCAACTGAAACTGCAAAATACTGATTAATCTAAATGATAACATAATTATAATGAAATCAGTTGCACCACTGATTGAAGGCAGACGCAATCTGAAGAGAGTGATTGGTGCCTTAAAAATGGCATTCTTGGAATAACAACAGGGAACCTAAAAGGATTTTTAATACTAATGCTACAGTTGATAATTAAATCCTATGACATACAGCTATTTGGAAAGATCCAGGGAAACAAGACTGAGGTGGAGTTTTTTGGCACAGAGTCTCTTAATTCATCTGAAGTCTCACAGATGAAGGAAAATTCAGGAAATTATTTTCCTTATTAAAATGTTTTGGCTACCTCTCTTTCCAAATCACTCCAACCAGGTCTTTTATCAAGATCACTTGACATTTCTGGGATGTTTTCTGACCTGGTAAAGGAAATCTAGTTTCTCCCAAATTAGCTTTTTGAAGTGGTAGCATTCTTTAAAAAAATAACCAAACAAAAGAAACCAACCGAAATCCTAGACTAGAATTATGTGGCAGGAAAATCACTAAAACTAGCAACATTGTAGCATGAACTTTTAAAGACATCAACATTTTTGTAGTTCTGGCCCTTTGTATGTCCAAATTCCACATTTTAAAAAAATACCAGCAACTAAACTTTAAAACAAATATAACTACAAGTTTTTAGATACCATGTTTAATCCAAACATAAGTCCTCTGTAGACTAACAGGGGGGAAAAAGACCCAAACAAACAACTTATCCATTAATTTACTATTTTGAAAACAAGGGACTGAACACCACAGCTACAGAACACAAGCCTAAGATCACAAAACACTGAGATACACCACTCAGGTGGCACTCCACGTCACATGTGACATGTTCCACTCCACGTCCTGCTTCCAAGCAACACTGAACACGTCATTCTCCCTTCCTTATGTCCTAAGCTGTTTGATTTGGGCCATGGGCATGGGAAATGAATCTCACTCTCTGTTTGTTCACAGACACACAGATTTTAATCATGCCAGAAAAATGTTTGTAATGCATATCATAACGTGAATTCCCCTCCTCATTTATGTATCTCTTCTTTCCTCAACCAATTTGAACGTAAGCAATTTAATTCCCACTGCCTAAATTCCCTTTTGGTAGCTGAATACCATCTGAGCGTCCACTACCTTACTCCAAAATGCAGAGTAAGTAAATGTACTGTCACAGAAATGAGAAAGGGATCCCAATTACAATTGTATGAGCACTTGGATGTTGCAACAGGCTTTTGATCCACCTTTTTATGCTGCTGGTTTCTCAAATTCCCTTAGGGCTTACCCTTATTTTTTTGTTGTTTTGGTTTTTATTTCAACTTCAAGGCAGGTTTTAGATTGAGATTCCTTAGTTCACATAACATCAGTTCAGCTCTGATTCAAAGGTGTCTGATTGTATAAACAAAAGACTGAAGCAGTTTTAAATTTAACTTCTCTTTAAGTCTTATTACAGAGGAGTCTATAAGAAGTACAGGTAGGTCATTTTTTCTAATATGATGGTTTCCAGTCAGGAAACTGAGTATGGTGATGATGCATTTTGAATTTGCTGCTCAAGCACATTTTATAGGCCTTTTCTGATGCTGGAAGCACCTGAAGAATTTTGACTGGTGAAGCAGACCAAGCCAATTATTGTCCATCTGCCTAGGTCATTTGACGCTACAGCAAATAATTTCCAAGGTACAGATAACTTGGGAGGCATTGAATGCTTACACCCAAAGAGATTTTATTACAAGAAAGAAATACCTTGGGATTTCCTTTCTTCAGAATAATCACTGTCTGTAGCATTTATCAGTAGCTGAAGTTCCACACCACACTTCCAGCCCACCCTCTTTTCCCTTTTTAGAGCTTCTGTTATCACTATTAGACCAATCTGTAATCAAATACAGGCTAATCATTCTGATACAAATACATCATACTGAGAATTGCCTCATGTGAAGCCTGAGTTTTCTGAACTTCTCGTGTCTCCCATAACATGAAACAATTAAAGATGTGCTGCATTAATTTTACTAATCTTTAATAGATGATAATTGGAATTAGGTCTCCAAATGGAAGGTTTGAGTACGTGTTTACCAACAGAAGAATGACAATGATTGATCAGAAATAAAACCAGAATGTTTAGTCTAATTACTTTGTTGGTGTCTGAATATAACTCACATTATATTTCAAATTGTTTGTCTAGAAAAACAAGATTGCCACTGGAAACAAGAAATCCCTTAGCTTTCTTCTTTCCACTGGCAATCTGCTAACAGCAGCAAATTACATTCAAATTGCACATCAACTACTATTAGTATTAATTGTAAACTAACCTCAGTTCACTTAATTGTGGGCATAATGAAGTATTACAATTAGCCATAATATATTATTTAAATAAGAAATATCAATATTATTTAGAGCAGGTGCCAATTATGGCAGGCAGTGAAATATGCTACCAAAAAGGATTTCAATTAGAAATTCAATTTCAGCAAAGACAAAGGTCCCCGTCACACTGGTAAAATAGGTAACAGCACCAATGCCATCACCTCTATGGGGGAAGGGAGGCTACCTTGGAGCTCACCCGCATGTTGCACTATGGATTTCACAGGAGTTCAGGAAAGGCACATTACAGACACAACTGCAGACTTCTGCAGAACAGGTTGATACAGCACGGTACAGGAGAGAGAGATTGCTACATAAAACCACTAGGTTCAAGATGCTAGTGTACTCTTACTTGATCTTCAAATTACTTGGGTCAAAGTCTACATTTCATATCTGTACAGTCACTACTGTTTGAAATTCTCTTTGCTTAAGAATATGATAAATACAAAACAGTTTTCAATGGATTTGGATGCAAAGACTCTAGCGCTAAGTACTTACACGCTCCACTTTCAGTACTTTAAAACTTTCAAGATTAATTTCTAGCTTCTTATCCCAGTTCTCTGCAGTATTAAGCAAAGTAGTAAAGGCTGAAGTTTAAATCCCCAATTAGATAAATTTGGACTGAAGACACTTAGCTCTCATAAAAAAAATAAATTAACTAGTTTAGTGTTTCTACCCCCAGCTCTCTATCAGGGTAAGGACATTCACTCAAAATACTCATGGTCAAACTTACTGCCAGATAGCATAACCAGTGTTTTTGCCAGAACATATTTGTCTTTCCAGTAAAGAAATTGCATCCAGCACTACTGTATCTGCCAAAGTGGAAAGAAGTTGCATCTATAAAACGACCTAGACTAACTTATACTAGCTAAACTTAATACTAGAGACAATTTATGCTAGAGCTGCCAAAATCTAAATTTCTTAGCTTTCATACAACCTCACTGCTTCATATCTCAGTTTGTAAAATTATAAAGGAAATGTAGCAACTCGAGGTTAGCGAAGCATGAAAAATCTCAGGGGAAAAAGTCAAAAAATGTGTTCTGTGTATTCCTAGAAATGCTCCTGGGTTATGTTGGACCCTAAAATTGGGGTTGTCAAATAAACGTTGCCAGCAACAAAACACAGCATGAGTGGTTCTTTTAATTTTCCAAGTATTCAAAAGCATTAGTCAGTTCCTGATATCATGTTGCAATAACACGAAGTAAGGAAAAGATTTTGATTAGCTAGGAAAAGTTGAAGAGAAAAATTGCAAGCTGAAATATGCTGCAAGTATGCTCAAGTTTCAGCCACAGGCCCACGGTGATAGAACTTTTCTTGCTGTACATTAAGATAATTTCAGTATACTACAATTATGTGCCTAATTAAAATTAAGAAATTAGAACACAGTTAAAAGGAATGATATTTTGCTCACAGCTAATTTCATTAAAGTATTAATGAACAGGACTCATTTTATGGCTAGAGGGCAACTACTTTCTGCAAAGTACTTCCATGCTAGCTAATTTATTCATGCATGAAAAACAATCCAATGAGAAATGAGTGAGCCGGGAACTGCTGGTCCTAATTAAAATATTTAAAACACCACGTCTATTCTGTTCTATCTAGCCAAAGACCTAAGCTAGGAGCCAGCACGATACCAATTAACATGGAACAAGCAAACACACAACACCCACAGATTCTGATTAAAGTGCATATTATTGCACCATACAATATATTGTTCTACACATGTATGTAAATGTTTAATTAACCCATGTCTAAATCTCTGTAATGTTCAGAAATCGATACTTTAAATCCTAAACAAGTGACAATCAGACTGCATAATGTTCACTTTTATTTATCACAATGCTTTCTTAGCAAACTCATCGGAGTCATCCTGCAATTCGTGCAGTTAAGTATTTCTTAAGGGAGGAAGGGGAGGCAGAAACAGAGGAGGAAAAAGGAACAGGCAAAATATTTTCTTCTCTGCATTTTAGACAGCAATGAGATTGCTGGTTGCCAAAGGCTTGAAAATGGAACGCAATGTTGGGTTAGCCTCAGGTAATACAATATTTTTCATTAATAATTGAAGGAAGAGCCTGGGACTAAACCCATTTGTCAGTCTTGGACGGCAGCAACAAAAACAAAATAAAAACGCTTCCTTTATAAACCAAAGAGCTGTTTGTGGGGGAAGAACCCAAGGGATGGCTCCCACTAGAGAAGAACACTGTAAAGGCTCAGAGAGAAGTTGGAGACTTGCAAACTTAGTAGAAAGCAGTATCAGAAAAAGAGAAATTGCTCTAAACTTTACTTCACACGCAGATGAGAAAAATCTGAGTTCAAGGAGACTTGAAAAAGCAGAAATTTGCCTCAGTTTGCACCATCATAGGTCTTCCTTTTTGAAAAGTTTCTAGGGTTTCCCCCCTCCCACCCCAGTTAATCTTCAAGCATTGCATGAGAAATCTGGCTCCCCACAGAGGTTTTTCTTCCCCTTTTCTATTCCATTCACTTACAACACTCATACATCATTTTTTTCATGCAGTAAATGAAAGAAATTAAATAGCCTTTCCTTGCCTTTTCTGGCTGATTGGGTAGACTTACTTCCACCCTTCCCTAACTGACAAGATTTGCAACCTGTTGATGGAATTGTCAAATTAAAAAAGAACCCACAGTTGCCAGAAATCCCACTAGAGTAGCTCTTAAAATCTTCCTACTATCAAACCATGGAAATCTGTTAGCACAGCCAGTACTCATTCAGATTAATGTGTGCTCAGTCTTCGTGCACTGGCTGTGGAGTGGCGACTTAGTATGACGAGAGCGAGTTCACACACACTCTGACTCTTCTTGTTGCCAGGTATTTTGTGCCCAGGCCACTTGGTCCTCACCCTTCTCTGATTCAAGGGAAGACACCGAGAGCCCTGCTCCTCCAGAAAGCCAGGGAGACAGAGATGGACAGCCAGAAGAGAAACAGTCACAAAGAGCCAGGGAGCTTAGAAAGCCTGAGGGTTTGGAAGGCAGTGAATACAGAGGACAGTGAAAGTGAAGGCTGCAAGGAGCTTTTAAGAAAGATGTATAGGCCAAGAACAATTAAAGTTGCTTGAAGAGGGTGGGAAGAGAAGTGTCTGTAGGGGAAGAGAGCAAATAGAACATCTGAGAAACAGAACAGAAAGACAGCAACGAAAACACAGGTGCAAATCCAGTAGAAGCAGACATCCTTATACCCATGCTTAATAACAGACATGAACATATCTTCCCAGTTCAGGTGAACAAAGAGAAAAGAAATACTAAAGAAAGAGCAGAATAATCACCTAGAAGAAAGTACTGAAATGAACTGTGCTTGTGTTACAGCACTGGGATACAAGTCTGATGGTTCAAATTCAGCTCATGGCTTTGCCATACAATGTTACGTAGCACATCTAAACTGCTCTATAGAAACACCACCTGTGCTTTGATAGTAATAGTTTGCAGTCAAGGAGTTATAACTTCCCATGAAACAGATTTGCACCAAAATCAGTAAAAGCAACTTGAAAAAGAACAAGAAACTACCAAGCACTACTAAAATCCCTAGGAACCCCTACCTTTTGCAATCTTTCTTTAAAAATCACAGTTAAATTTAAGGGAAGATACACATTTTGCTTTCTACCTGTTTGTTTAGGATTTTTGACAAAGTAGCATAAAAAAAAAGGGCAACTTATGTACTGCATTATAAAACTTTACAGTCGTGTCAATTTCAGCTACAACTTTTTCATATATGCTGACATATATATGTCATCGCCTAGACTCAACACTGAACTACAAGCACACTTGCAATGTGTAGAAAAGGAAAGGATATTAATTGGGAGAGAGAGAGAGTAGGGGAGAAAGCAAAAGAGAGCACACACAAGAGGAGCACAGGAAGAAAAGGGATACCTGGTGATAAAAACAAAGGGGATGAGAAGTGGAATCAAACAGAAATGGTAAGGCCAAGGAGATTCGAAAAGAAACAAAGTAAAGATGCTCATAAGAGAAGAATAAGGAGATTTAGGAAAGAAAAAGGAGATGAGTTTTAAAAGATAAAAAGAACAGTCAACATAAATGAGAAAAGTGCTTAAACAGCCATAGGGAGTGCACACTGAAGCCAGGACAGCAGGACTATCTTAAAAATAAAATAAGCTTCCTCTAAAATCCCTAAAGGCCAGTCTGTTCAATCTCAGTTGATCTCAGTACTACCTACAGTGCTGTTGATCAAATTAGACATTCCAGTTAAACAAGGGTAGTTTTACTGGCTTTAGTACACACTTCTCATGGCTGCTTAAGCGCTCTTGACTGTTTGGCAAACCATTCTTCAGCCTGTAGTGTCTTCTGTGACAAAATAACCCTATAGCCTCCTAAAACATCTTCAGCCTCCACATGTCCCACTGCAGTCTCTACGCACTGCTCAGTCTATCCACTGCCGCAAGAGCACAAACAAGTCAGATTCAGGATCCAGCTTGGCATACCAGGCAGAAAAATGACTTAAGGCTACCTCAGTCCATCCTCACCTTCTATTATTCTTGCATTCAGCACGGTACCTGTCCGAGTATGTGTCTCGGTACCAATGCCTAATAATATTCAGACATCATCATTGTTGTAAGTTTATTTCCAGCTAATGTTGTTTTCTCTTTTGTCAGTATTTTTAGGGATGAACTGGGAAAACATACAAATAGGTCTCCTAGTTCCATACTCTAAAGCCTGGAAAAACTCCTTTACAGCCCACATAGGAGACTAAAAGTTGCCGTGGCCCCCCCCCCACGCTCCCCGGACTCTTTTAAAAGATTAGCTGCATATCACTGATTGGTAATACATTTGGGACCCTTGGAACTCTATACGTTTAAGATAAAATCATGCCTAATGCTAAATAATTCTGTCGTCTGTCCTGTTATACTTCACAAGGGATCCACTTAAAAAGATCTTGTGTCCCATGGTAACCACTGAGGGAATTTTTCTGCAAACTACCCAACATGGAAACAAGATTGCTTGCTCAGCATGACTGGCAAGATCAGGACCAAAGAGAGCTCTGGGTTGTTTTTTTTTTTTTTTTTAGTTCTTTTCTGATTCGCCCCATATAAACAAGAGTGGGTACAAATACAATATGTAATTGGCTTCATCACTGTTAAAGAGACCCTCTGTTTTTCAAAGAATTCATATACCAAGAGCTTTCACCTTGCCTCAAACTCTGATTGAAGTGAAGGAAGTTCTTCAAAAAAGTCTGTGGACTTTTTGTCAGTAAGGTATAGTCTCTTTGCAAAGACCTAATCTTTTCCTTGACATTTGCAATGGAATTTGAATAGCCTCTATATGCCGCATACAGGGGTAAATGTCACCTCTCCAAATTACTGGTGACAGACAAACCTCTAAAGAGTATACCTCTATGGATTTTGTTACATTATTGGGATTTTTAAAGACACTGCAAAACCAGTGTTTATCCGAGATGCCTGATTTTCTGCATTCTCTAGAAGGAGACAGTGCTTTCATTTGTGTTCTAAATTAAACAGCATAAGTTAATTTCAACATTCTCAAGTAGCAGAAGCAAAGAGCAAACTTCAAAGAAGACACCACATTTTTATGCATCTTTAGCCAGACAAACATTAGTCCTTTTCCCTAAATGAAGCAGCTATTCTAAAGAATGTTAACTTACTGTTTTCTAAATATGCAGATATTCTGTTGTCATAGTTCCATAAAGTAATGAACAGCTTCTTAATATTTAATCAACCTTGCATGCTGTCCCCAGGCAGGGAGCATAGACTGTTGATAGCCAGCTACTAAATGTCCATTAAAATACAGGATCTCTCCTTAAAATGTGCTTAACAAACAGGTTAGATCACCTGCAATGAAATGTGAATTGTTTCAGCCGCAAAACTGAAATACTCACATCCTACAAGAAAACTAGATAGGTACATCAGGGAAACTTTGTACTTCCTGCACTCTATTCTGATTCGGAATCTTAACCCTGTGACAAATGCTTTTCACTACTGCCATTCAACTCAGTCTGCTGTGTGGCAAAATGACAGACCAAAGGACTTGATACAGTCAAGGAATGCTGCAGAGAAGCTATTTATAAAGCTGCTTCTTGGGAATCTTGTGTATTGTCTCTTGTGTGCAATGCAAGTCATAACATATTGCAATAATGATCTTCACTAATTGGATATAGAAGTCATTAATAAAGAACAATAATATTTGTGCACTCTAGTACTGGCTTTTTATGTTCTAAAAGCAAAACCTAATGCTAATGAGATTTGACAGAAACAAGGAAAAACATAAATGCAACTTATACTAGACGTTACCCTTCAATGGTGCTGCCATACTAGGGGTCCGCCAATGCATTGGATTCCACGTTGGAGTTTTGCCAGATGGCCTTACAAAGTAGAAGACATGTCAAAGTGCTGTGTAAGAAAGTGGTAGGCAAAATGCAGGAAATTCCTAACTACTCCTGTCTGATCAACACAGGTGTGCAAAGGCCACATGAACAGAGCTGTTCGGTATCTGCAGTTATTCAGTAAAATCATCTTTGTCACCTGACTCTGCTCACAGATATCCCTACATTGCCAAAACAGCTGTCATCATTTTGAAACAAAAGAAAAAAAGATACACTAATATCAAAAGACAAAAATGAAGTAATCAGAAATAAATATGGAAGGTAACTACTCCACCAAAGCCCAGTGTAGCTGGCAGAGAGCTCAGCTCTGGCTTTATAGGAAACACAGAAATAGGAAAAGGATAAACATGGTGCTTTTAATTGAAAAATTAAAGAGTCTTTAAAACTGATCTCAACAGCTCTGTAAGAATTTTGTGGACTGAACTTTGGCCTTTTAGGCTGTATTTCTTGGTGTCTAATTGGTTTGCTGCCTGAAGAGAAGGAACAAACACAATTAGAGAAAAGCAAGCTGTCTTTTGAAATCAGGAACCTCCTTGAATCTTGAATTGGATCCGGTTAGCTAGTCCAGTGCTTTTGAGTTACAGGGGCCTAACAGCCTAACCGGGGCTACATTTATTAATTTTAAGAGTTGCAATAATTATAAGGTCAATCTTGCCTAGATAAACGCACATGGAATACAAAAACCTCACATGCATTCCCTGCAAGAATGCAAACATAAAAAGGGAAAAAGTTTGTACAAGACATTACCGATTTATTCTTCCACTGATCAACATATATTGTCCTTTCTGCAGCAGCAAGTAATCATATGAACCTGGGGTCATATCAATATGCAAGCCCTAACTGTTCTAAAAGGCTTTTACTCTGACATATCCATGAAAAAAGCAAGCACCACTCATTCCAAAGAAAGAGCACTTCCTATAAGCAAGGACACAGTTGTTCTGTATCTTTCAAGCAAGAGATCTAGTTTCTGATTTTATAAAGTAACTTGAGCTGGATAAGCCAAAAGCTAGATGCTGTGAGGAAATCATGGAATCAGGTATATTAATACTGAAATCACAAAATCACATTGTAGCTGGTTTGGCTCCCCCCCCCCCCCAAATATTTCAAAATGATGAAGAACGTTTTTTTAGGAACTCAAACTTTTATCACTCAGATATACTATTGTCTGCTGCGGTACTAAGACCTTGAATGTCAGCAAGAAACCACAAAACATGGACACACCCAGAAAACAATGTGACAGTAAAAATATCTATACAGAGACTGCCTTTTTCTTAACTAATTAAGGGAAACTTACAGAATCAAACATCTCTCAAAGTAGATCAGACCTCTGTCCTTTCCTGCTAGGAGACACAGTGACAGCAAATAACTACCACACTTGCTGACTTCAGGCCTCAGATTTCCCCACCTTCTAGCAACTGCTGGATGAAAATGCCCAATCAGCCACGTTTGGTAGGCTGAGACCTAGTTCTCTATGTGATGAAGTGCTGGAATAGTAGCTCTATTCTGTTATTGTCCTTGGGTAAGCATGCTTACAAGAATTAGAAATAAGAATTAGAGCACAAACCCAAGTTCAGGAAAGGTGTGCCACATCCCCCAAGCAGGAAGGATGGATGATGCTTCTCTTGGCAGCCCACTGCAAAGTGACTCCTCCAGTGTTTACTATGATTTAATCAGGGAGAATGTAGATATAAACACAGTCATCCATTCTGAATAAATGAACTGGAGACAGACTACAGCATTGCCGTACAGTAAAAAGGTTTTGTTTCTCAGACAATTCACTGGGCTCCTCAAAAGTTGTACCAAGTTCCTGACAAGAGATCACCACCTCCCGGGAGGCTGCTGTTGAGCCCCTGACCAACAGCAGCACTCCGTGTCCAAAGGGAATTTCTACCAAATAGATGACTAGACACACATTTTTTTTATACACTAAGGTTGACTGTGGCATATCATGGAGAAAAGTAGTTTCAACCTTTGAACTTTAGAAAACAAATGCTTGTCACACATCAAAATATTTCCTTAGCAATTCAGAGACCCGGACACCTCAAATCTTCAACTTAAAAGACTCCCACTCTGAGTAGATACTGTAATTAAGATAAATAATCAAAAACTGAGCATTGAGTAAGAGTTGTAGTTTACAGTAGTAGGCAGAAAAAAACCCCTGAAGATTAATATTAAAAGGTTGAATGATATACTAGCATCACATTTTGGAATTTCGTCAGCTTAATAATGATCTGCAAGTTCTTCAAGACAAACTCAATTGAAAGGTCCTGACATTAAGTGCCTCTGTCCTATGTTTAGAATTTTTTCTAACATAATATGGCTCAAGAAAAGCCTGCTTACACAAAAAGGCTCGTACAGCAGGCTATGAAATTGTGTGTCCTAATGGTGGATTTCCATGAGCCCGTACTTCCAGCTATCTCAATATGTATGGATACAATTAGGCAACATCTGTGAAGAAGAGTCTTTAAGGCAAAGAAAATAAACCCTAAACAGCCTGAACTGAATAATGAATGAGAAGTTTTGAAGCTTCCAAGCAAACAGAATGGCTGACTGCCTGTGGAAAGCAGAATCTTCAATAAAGATGCCATTGGTGCAGCAGTCAGAATCTATCATTTAAAGACCTTACACAGCACTCATTACACACAAAAAAGTCTATTGAAATTATATTGCTCAAGCCTACAGGAGTGTTTCTGGGTAAGGAATGCTGAATAGGGCCCTAGCGAGTCAGTGAGTTGTTATTAGTAAGCATCAGGCCTACTGCTCCTTAATCTGCCTCTAGTAAAAGCCCTCACCAAGAAAAACTTTTCCTGTTGCCCTTGTGATGTGACCGAGTTTGATTTTAAGTCTGCAAGTAGTTTTATTGACACCTATAAATTATTTCTTCTAGTTAATCGTCAAAGACACTAGCCCATTAGATTTTAAGAATCTTCACAGAGACATCTTTGGCATATTAATTATAGGTGCCTATGCTCACACTCTGCTACTTGTGCTGGGGCTGCAATCAGATTTTGAAAGATCAATATTTGTATCCCACGTGACTGCATGTACCAACATTTGAAATAAGAGCACATATCTAAAAGAAAAGGTCTAAATTTCTAAAACGGTATTATCACCTGCCTGGTTGTGATGTGGTAGCTTTAAGAATTTTTAAAAATATAAAAACTACGTGGTTTTATCCTTGAGCTTTAAGTTTCATGAGGATTAGTATCTGACCCTGCCAACACCCTTCAATGAAGATCATATTTCATTTTCATAAGAGTACATATAGAGGTAGTTTCATTTCCTAAAACAATGTTATAAGTTCTTTCTGCTGAGGAACATTCTGGGGAATACCATCTTCCAAAGCAAAAGATGTCTCAGATATTAAAGAATTGCAAGTGCTGATTGGCTGTTGATAGTATTAGTTGTCAATAATTAATTTATCAGAGAAGATATCTGATACTTTATTTAGAAAGTAATTAATTATTCCTATCCTATCCTAAACAATCATTAAAAATATACACATGCTGCATGATCTGGAGATGCCCTGAGCGATGATCCAAACGGTAAGCCTATCAGAGGACGTCAACAAGCCTGTCATCAAAATAGCCCATTCCACCAGCCACGGATGCTGCACTCTTATAACTTGGATTAACTTTAAAAAAAATATATATAAGCACTACTAGAATTTTAAGTAGAAAACAGCTTTTTTTTTTTTATTATTTTGATATCACAAAAACCATTACAGACAACCTTCTCCCTCTGAACAAAAGGACTTTACGTATATACTGTAACTCTTTTCTCTGCGGGTTTGAAATTACACACAGTAGTGCCAAAGGTAAGTCATTTCTAGAGGTTTAATACATTTCTGAGGATTTTTTTTTCTTTTTCTCCCTCTTGTGAAATATATTTGTGGCCCACAGCAATCACTTTAGACTTTTTAGACACGTCCGGATAGAGATAGATGACACAAGTAATCTACTTATCTTCCTTTTCCATCACCAATAAAAGTGACAGCCTGCCTAATTAGGCCTAATAAAGCAGCAGCCAAGAGAGGGGCTCAGCAGCGATCTAAAGAGAAATGGCATTGACCCACAGATACAGGTGCCGCCTTGAGGCAGTACTGGTATTGCTTTATCTTCAACACATTACATCTAGCTCATACCATATTCAAATGCAAGTAGCATGTTTTTCTCCTCAATTCTTAGATCAAGAACAAAAAAAAAAAATCTCATCTAATCAAAAAAGGCACTGACAATTTTTCAGCCTCACATTAAAAGCAAAGAGTCATTCAGAACAGTGCACTCCATATTCTATTTTATAATATCACTTTAAGCTATTTCTTTGAATCACAGACGTTTCTTTGTTAAGAAGGAAAATCAAAAATTCATCAGAAGAAGTTCTCAGGTTTTTTTTCCTTTTTTTCCCCACCCCTTTTTTCTCCCCCTTCCCTCAAACAGGGCTATTGCACAGGGTTTTTAGCTGGAACCAACATTTATAGAAGTTAGGGATCCTTAAGCAATTATTAGTGGTGAGAGTTTGACATGCCTGAGAGTTGTCAACAACTGACTTTATTTAAAGTAGAAGGAAAGGGAAATAAACGGTGCTCTCAGCAAAATTAATACACAGCCTTGCAAATTAAAGATGTAGTGTTTTTTAAACAAGGAAAAAAGTGAACTTTGCATGAAACAGCATTTTAAGTACATCTTTGTAAAAATTATCAGATTGTCAAATGGCATGAAAGTAAATCAAGTCTGCAGCTACATGTGATATTTCTACATTGGCTCAAAACAAAACAAAATCTTGGGTTTTTTTGTCTGCAAGTATTCTTCATTCTTATTAGCCCAGATTGCCAAAGGCTGTTTTTGTTCAACTAGTACTGGATATACCACCAATTTCAATACATTCCTTGCTAGTGAAGGGTTTGTACCAGGAGAGTTGAACACACAAAGGACTTTATTTCAAATTATTATTCAAGTTTCTGCCTTTTCTGAATGAAGTGCAAAGGCTACAGTTCAGCGGTCCAGAAAGGTTGTCAATGTTTTGTGTAGGAACGCCCCAAGTGTGCCACCTCAAATGCCAGCTTGAGTGTTATTAGTAAATAACACCAGTGGTACCTGTCCTGACAATATTTGGGTTTGCTGTTCAAAATGGATGCATAGCATTGTGAGTGAAGCAATCTTCTTTCATTAGAGAACCATTGCTTTGAAAATACGCAGTACTAGTCGGTGGAACTGACTGTCACAAGATGTCATCGAGACTAAGGCCACTGGAGGAAAAAAACCCCAGAAAATACAAAAAGGGAATAGAATATAACAATATCCAACTAATAAAATTAGGAAGGAAATAGACCTTCTAGTTCAGGGCATTAACTAGCCTATGAGCACCAAGAATTACTGAAAAACACCCTTATTTTTTTTTATTGCTGCTGTTCCTTAGTAATAGACCAACAGATACACACATTTGCTTACTAGGAACATTCTGGTTCAAATCCAGAGGACTTTAAATTTATTCAAAATATTCCAGTTTACCTTGATAGCCTTGACTCAGATCTTTTAAGATCACAGGAGAAGAATGCTGTAGAAAATTAGAACACAGAAAAAGCTGACTGGTTGTAGATAAGAATAGAAATAAGCACAGTGACATCTTCTATCCTTTTCCACCATATAAAAAAGACCATTCAGCATACAAGGCAGTGGATAATGACACATTAAGGGGTGCCAAAGAGTAATTTTAATTAATTAAGCTTAACTTGTTTGAACAGTCCTTCTAAAGAAAGATTTAACTAATCCCATAGTTATTTTTTACATTTAAATTCTTACTTAGCATAAAACTAAACAAAATAATAAATATTTTGCATTCAATCAGAGGATGAAGGAAACATGGAAGACATGAATGAATAATCTATGAAAAGCTTCTTGGGAACATACCTAAACCCATAGTTCAGGGGCTGAAATATCAACAGGCACAAATTATAGAAGGACATACAGAAGAATTGGGATCCATTATTCTGATTTGACTGATTCTGATGGGACCCAATATTCAGCCTAAAACTGTTCATATTCTACTTCTAATTCATCAGCACGATACCTTCACAACAGCTGATATCTTCTTGTCATTGTTTGAGGCAGTTTTTTTAAAGGAAAAAGGTTTTCCCAGCTTGCTGGTTCACTAAGTCAAAGAATGATCAGAAATTCAGAACTCAGACCTCACCAAAATGTTAACTACCTTAGGAGCTGCAGAAAAGCCAGAAGATCCACTGTTATTTTTTTACAGGTTTTTCCCACGATTCTATTAAAAATGGAACTAAATTTCCAAAAATTTTAGCCAGCTCTAATAAGCCAAATGATGTGCAAGTTATGCTGAGCTGTGACATCAACAGATTTGTAATTGGAAACTAAGCTAAGTAAGGGACAACAGTCTTTGCTGACACTCTTCTTTTTTACTAGCTGAGAACATAGGCATACTAACAGAAGCACTTACATGTACTGGGAAATAGGTCTGCCACCAAAAAAATACCACCATCAACATGATGAACACATAAAAAGCGAGTTACTCAATATATTCAGCTTTGAAACAACTCAGGGAGGGGGAAAATTCCTGCTCTGTCAGGCTCAGCTACCCGAATCACTAAAACTCTTGTTAATACCTGGTCTATTGCAGTACTTGCACGCCTCAGACTTCAACGTCAAAATGTTCAGTTAAACTACCAAAACCCCATACCTAGGCTGAGCAAAAGCCAAAGGATTTACTTAAAGAAAGCTCCCTGCAAAAACAAGAGTATCTTTTGTCTGCTTGTATATCCACCTTTTGTTTTCAGTGGCCACTGTTATCTCTGTTTCCTATTTTAAAGCAGTCATTTTGCACAGAAGCTCTGGGAGGTTACCTAAAGGGATGGAGTGGAGGGGTTGTACTGGCTCAGCAGTATAAGTTCAGATGAGCTTAACAGAGAGAGAAAAATAATCCCTCACCTTTAAATTCAAACTACCTCCAGCGTCAACCTGTCATCCCACAATTAATCTCACTGTTCAGGATTCTCAGCAAAAGAGGAGGATCGAGGAAAAAGAGGAGTTCCCCACAGATAATGTCTCTGCATAATCACAGGGAACAGGAATTAGCTTATTATATGTATTGTTTCTGTCTTCTCCACGTTATGGAGGAAGAGAGTTATTCCTGCTCCTTTTACACCATACTGAATGTGTTACTAAAGGGAGCCAGGACTTCTTCCATAAGGCTGCAGAAACAGCCCAGAGCAGGCAAGCACAAAGCCAACACCGGCAGCTCCCCAAGGTCTGAACTGCCAACAAAGGTAAACGATCCAACAGTAGCATTCAGAAGGCAGAGGTGTTTGGATGAGGAGGGCATCATTTTGTGTCGCTTACTGTGAGAATCATAAATGTGGGGCATGGAACCAGGTATATATTTCTTACTACTTGCATGCCAACTGTGCTTGCTAATGGCACTGG
The DNA here is from genome assembly GCF_964199755.1 of Larus michahellis. NCBI lineage: Eukaryota > Metazoa > Chordata > Aves > Charadriiformes > Laridae > Larus > Larus michahellis. Next base: position 18,448,156 of record NC_133904.1, read on the forward strand.
TTTACAACATAAGCACCAAGCCCTTTCCTAAGCCCTCACTTGAGCAGACCCCCCCAGCGCAGAGGGCAATTGTGCTGACAGCAGAGGAGAGATCCACCTCTGTACCAGCCCTTGATGCCGTGGCAGGTGCTGGCTCAGCAGTGCTACCTCAGTCTGAACTGGTAATAGACTGACATAAAATCCTTAACCCTTAATGAAGTGAAATAATGCGATTTGCTGAAAATGCTGGGCCTTCTTTTTATTATTATTATTTGAAAAGAAGTAACAGATGTAGGTCAGCTTACGAACATTACACATGAACAGCATTTCACTGCCTCACGCTGGTCAAAGCTAAAATACTCTGTTGGGACTCTTCTACCTGCAAGTTTGCAACATGCAACATCTTACTCATTTAAGACTATGGGTTCCACTTCAGTGCGTTCATGATAGAAGGCTTGTCATTATATAAATTTATGGGCCAACTGGGCATAAAAAAACCCATGTACATTGTCTTCAGTTTTTTAAGACTGGAAAGTTTTAGTTATCACTAACAAGCACAATTTTAATGAATCAGATCTTATTAGCAATTTCTTTCCGCAGAGATATCCTCTTGCGAATGAGGCCATAGCTCCAGAAGTAGAACGAAGTTCACTGCCAGATCCTGCATTAAGAAATGGAATTTTCCTACATCAGCTTTCAAAGACACTACAAAACTTCCTGACTTGACTGAAACCTGTCAAGGACCTGCTTTCTTGAGTACTTGGCCCGAAAGATCTCTCTTAGCAAATTCTAAGTCAAAGTTACCACATTAAGCTCAAAGCTAAAACTATTTTGTTTGACGATACTTTCTAAAGGCACATCACTAATTTTAGTTGAAAATAATCATCAGCCTCTCCAGGAAGCTGTTGCTTTCTCATTTTTTAGTCCAAGGAATTATTCACATGAGAAAAATGTTGAAATTGAAGTTGTGAACCTTTCTAGGCGGGAAGAAAAAGAAAAAAAGCTTTTCATCAACTCAATCCATTGAATGAATTTTTTTATCAGGGTCTCAAATTCACACTTCTTGATACCTACACAGCAAATTCCTTTGGCTTTGATTTCAGTAGGTCCTGGTTAAGAATCAAAAGTCCACCTCCTACAAAATCCTGAAAGTACATGCTTATGGTTGAACATGTGACTAGTTCCACTGATGGCAAAGAATTTCCACCTAAAGTTAAGCCGATGTGCTTTGTTAGATTGGATTTCTGGTGCATACATCATTATCAGGAACAACTGATGAAGAAAGAGATCTAGATGGAACTGGTGAGTAATACCAAGAGGTTTTCTGCATGTTCCTATCTCACCTTCATCTTTCCTAAGTCTGTGTCTACGTCACTTCACCTCAAGCTGAGAAAGTACATAAGAGATTGCCAAAGACAAATTTTAAGATAAGCTACTGTAGAAAGCATTCTAAAAATTGTCCTGTATTTTGTATCAAACATATCAAAATCCCACTTCATGCCCACAGAAAGGTAAATTTTTCAAATGCCCTGTACACTTACCCTTTATCATCCTGTACCTCAGAGTTTAAGGGCATGAGTATAAGAATATACAAGGCTATTTATGAATCTATCATGTGTCAGCTTTTTTTCTTTTTTTTTTTTTTTTTCTTTTTCTCCTCTCTTTTTATGAGGGATTGGGCAGGTTTTCTAGAGAGACAGATATTTGTAACAAAGCCATGAGGGTTAAATAATGATGTTGAGGGGGGGAAAAGTTAGGTCAACCTGCATAGTTTCATATGGCCTTAGTGACCAGTATGGAGCTGATCACCACAGCTAATGATTACACAGGGAAAAAAATTCCCCTAGTGCTCCGTAAGTAAATAGAAAATGCTAACCTTAGCATATTCAAAGGAGCATTTTAGCATGCAGTCATTAAGTTATCTCTTGGTTATTTATTTCTTCTGCTTGTTATTAGCTGTGTGAAGAATATTATTCTAATTATGTCAGCCCAATCAGCAGTATTGCATGTCCAGGCTCATTTCCATTAGTTTGAGCTTTGTCTTTCACACTGTGATACTAATTCAATGAGACATCAAACATTTAAATCGACCCAGGATGCCGAGGTCAGGCAGTTTTGCCCTTCCACTCTATTAGCACTCGAGTGTAATTGTGTTTGTCACTCCCCGCATGACTAATAGTATCAGGGTGACTATCAGAGCACAAATGAGCAATGCACTAATATATTATTTTGTTCTATAATATCAATATGTGTTTATTCAGTGGTTGTGTTAGCCAAGTTGAAATGCTCGCTTTAATACAGTAACCATAAACTGTTCACTTAAACAGGGGCACTCACTCATACAATTACTTTACAGCAATAGAATTTTTACTTCGCAGCAATAGAATTTTGCTTAAGTGAGAAAAATGAAAAAAAAACTCACTTTAAAAATAAGCTTTCAGAGACACAGCTTTGCAACCTCAATTTGGCCTAAAAGCATCAGTAAAACTCTGCATAGTTCATACACAGAGCATATATAACAATTTGCAGTATATAAATATAAATGTATTATGAGCTATATATAAACAGAGTGCATAAAGCATTGAAGCAATTTAAAAGCAGTTTGCATCTTTAGGAACAATTGCTAAAAACTTTAAAGCACCAGGTTTTGAACCAGGTACCCAAAGAACAGGAAACCAAGGGATTTCCTTTACAACACTGCAATGGTGCAATCCACTATGGAATTTCAGCGTGTGGCTGACTTGAAAGACTCAGGTAATCATTAGCTAATGCTGTTCATGTACTTTAAGGTACACATTTGCATTAGTAAATAAATGAAAGGGAGACATGATTAATTACCTCAAAACTTACACAAACAGGGAAAAAGGAGGGGAAAAAAATCCCAAACCATATTAAAAACCTAATTATGAATTCATCACATTATAATTATCATAAATTCTAATAATTCCGGGAAAAATTAAATTTGCTCTCCTCAGAGCAATAAAGCCTCTCAGTATTTTAAATGCCACGTCATTTCGTTAACAGATGGTTTCAGAATAACTAGAACTATCAATGTCCTTACGCATTTCCTTTTCTTGTTTATATTTCAAAACAAGGTAAAATTTATTCTTTATACTTTCTAGGGCAGAACTTGCACCAGCTTCAGAGGAGGCTAGCTTTCACCTATAGCATTTGTACTTCTGCACTTTCATTCTCTAGTGCTGAGGAAAGAACACACAACGCCTTTTTGTGCCAATTTTACAAATGCCAACAGTCGAAAGTATTACTTCACACCAGCACTGCATAATTAGCTCATTCAAGGTCTGAGGGGGAGGGAAGAGCTTTTTTTTTTTTTTTTTTTTTTTTTAAAGTGAACAAATACAACTTACTTCTCAATAGTATACAGTAGCTTTCAACATCTTAATGCACTACACAAACTTCATGCAAAAGAATTCAAACTTCTGTCACCTTACATCACATCCATTAAAAAAAAATAATCACAAAGCCACAAAACACACACAATCGGTCAATTCTGGGAACCATATGGCAAAATTTTTGCTGTACTGACTTGTCAATGTGTATGTGCACCCCTGCCTTTAGGCAGGGTTTCAACATAACACTTGAAGATATACTAAAGCTTACACTTATGTCTTAAAGTTTCACTGGCTCCAAGCAAGTATGTGAAGGTTTTGATGACTCAAAATAAAAAAAAACATTCTTTTGATTGATTAGAGATAACATGCTAAAAGCTCCCAGATTTGAAGACAGAATCTGAATGTTAAGAGAGATGAATGACCTCATCATCAATGTCTGCCTCCTCCAGGAAAGTACACTGCGTTTACATGTACAGTTGCCTGCTTCACACATACAGCTTTAGGTGCAGATAAGGTTCTTCACATGAAAATGTATTGCAGATCATGTCGGGAATTGTTTTAGAAGGAAACATTTGTCCTGTGATGTTAACCAGACTAAGTAACTTCTGAAATTTCAGATTGAATACAACTCAGCAAAATTCACTTCAGCATGACAAGTTGAAATAAACAAAGAAAACAAACCACCCAACTCACCTGACCCAATCCTTTTTCTTCCCAATTGCTTTTGTACTTCTTACTTTTCTTCAGCAGGAGAAAAAACCCAAACAAACAACAAACCACACCATGAGATCTTCTGACTAGGGGACCAGAGTACAGAGATTTAAAATGGCTTCAAGCTACAGGAAAGGTGCCTGAGCTGAACTTCTAGATATTTGCACATCACTGAGCATTAGCAATCTGCACCCTCTTTACATTCTCGGCTTGTGATGAATCTGCAGCAGATCAAATTTGGCATCATGCCCAGTCTAACTTATATATCTTCTCCAAATCATAAACTTCCTAAACTAATGCTTCCTTGTGCAAAGATGTTGGGAAGAGGATAAATCTTCAGCCATAGCAGGCTGTTTTAATTCATTGAACCTGTGTGTTAACTGAAAAAAATGGTCCTTATAAATACAGATCAAAGAGACAAGTACATTTTAACAGCTTTTTATTGACCTTTCGCTATCTGAACATCCTCTCAAGAAAGCAAACACATCTAACTTCCTATCATATGACACTTTTTGTTTGTTCCCATTTCCAAGGGAAGTGGAAAGCACATTTGTTAGTTTCCCTAATTTGTAAATGAACAGGAATGTTGTTGCACATCTCAGACAAAAAACTATATTTTTATTTAATCTTCCTGAGCTCAATGAAAATGAAAAAAAATGAAAAAAAAAATACAAAACCAAAATCCACCACATCACCTTTTATGGGATACATAACAGATAGGACAATCACTTTCTAGCTTCCATAACAGTAGGAGCAGAAAAGTACTGTCCACCCTGATGCTGATTTAGAGCACAGTCTTGGATGAATTACTGAAAGGTATCTTTGTATCTTACTGATCCTGTGTGTTGACGATGTGCTATAAGCCACCAAGTGAAACTCAAGAGACATATTTGACTAAAGGATGTTTATTTCTCTACCATACAGATGCAGCAAATGTTTGTGTTCCTTCCTACACCCTTCCCAATTAGGGTATTACGTATTTCTAATGAGTAAAATCAGCTGTCTTTGCTTTCAGTTTAACTTAAAAGATTTTTTTTGTCTTTGTCTCTGACAAGCAATTGCTATATATGGTAGAATTGGTGCATGCTTTTCTATCAAAATATTTATTTTGATAAAAAAACCAAAGAAAGTGTGGGTGGCAAAAAATGCATTCTCTGTGCAACTCTAATTATATATGTATATACACATATATGTGAGGAGCAAATGTACTGTTTTGCATGCGTTGTTTTTGCCTACCCATTCATGGTAATTAAACCCATGTGTATTATATTTATTCCCATGAGTTCAACCCTCCCTTTTGACAAATCCAATGATTAAACATATACTTTACTTCTAACAAGACTCTATGCTGCCGCTTAGTTGCAAAAGCTTTACTTTCTATTATAAACCCATTGCTTTCTTAAAAACAACCAAATGTCCACCTTTCCCCCCACCCAAAACTTTCGCTCATGCTCTGATAAGCAGCAGCTCTAAACAGACAGCATTCTGCTTCCTACAGAGAGAGCATTACCCTTCATTGAGCAGTGTAGCTTGTGTGGCAGCAGGCGGACAACTGATTGCTTATGAGGAAATTACACCAACATTTTGAGTGTTATGCAGACATCCCTAACTAAACACAGGGAAGGCTGAGAAGTAATTACCATACTTGTAGAAAAACCATAGCACAAAGGAAACCGTTGCCATTGGAAAGGCCTTACCTTACTAGACAAGGCATCTCTGCAGATTCCAAATCACAGACAGCAGATAGGATAGGCAGCATCAGAGGTTTTGATTAAGTAGTATGATGGCAGGTTAATGACAAAACTTCCTGCTCATAACCCAGTATGTTTTTGTGGATTTCAGTTCAAGTTTCCTTAAGATTGGTTACTAATTCTTTGATTTTCTGACAAAGAAGATCACTAGCTCAAGCGGCCATTTGACTGCTAGGTCAAATAGAGTACTTGGATTCCAAGTCAGTGGTGCTTCTGTAAATAAATGTATTCTACAGATGAGTTGTGCAAGTATTCCATGTTTGGAACAAAAAGCTTTTCAAGAAAACCCACTATCATGCTATAAATAAAAGAGTCTCAATAGCAAATTAAATGCCACTTCAAACTAAACAAATATTGCCCACTGGGATCAAGCTTATGGGCTGGTGCTTGAGCTAACAATGCAGATACTGTGAGCAACAAACATAAGTGCTAGGAGGAGTGCTAGGGTACAACTCTCTCTTGTCCACCAAACTAAACAAGGAAATATTTGCTCCCATCACAGATAATCAGAGATAATATTGAAACAAAGCCTTGAGTTCCTTTGAAAATTCTTTATAAACACTACAGTGGTTACAACTTAAAGTAACAAGAAATCTGTATATTCTTCCTATTGATTTGTAAAACACACTGTGTGTGTGTGGAGGGAGGTCATACACTTTAAACATTGTAAATTGGTGGACTATTTTGCTAGCCAAAGAATGAAAACATTGCTTTGGGTATTCACCATGTAAGGCCTTTCCTTCCAAGAACAGAACAAATTGGGGCAGGCGGGGGGTGGGAAATGGGTAGAAAAGACAATTTAAGCACTTAAGTCCACTGTAATACTTCTACTGGGAAGGCAGGCATCCACATTCTCCCTTTTATACTTTCTCTCAGTTCCACACAGGCGAAGGCCTGCAGATCCTCTGTAACTTATTAATGACAAGTAAAAGATAAGCAGTTCAGCTGACCAAATAGTTCTTAATAGTAGAGCAGCAGTACTACACTTGCAGTTGTCTAAACCCAAACATGGGTTGAGTCTGCAACCCATCAATATCTCATAGTGGGGTTGGCAGAGGTACCATTCATGATCCACTCCCAAATTCCACACTTTTTAGAAGAGCACATCTTTTAGATTTGTGGAAGATTACTGTTCTTTTGAAGGATAAACACAGATAAATGTTAGAGAAAAACCAATGCAATGCAGAGAAATCATGTGTGTTTTTGAAGTAGTAACACAGGAATTTAAAAGTCAGTAGTCTCAATAATTTCCTTATTACAGTCTGCTGAAAATCACCACGTTTCAAGCCCTTAACTAATAGTTTTCTGGTTAGTTTATAATGCAGATTAGAATGTATTAATATAAAATGCCACTTACTACAGCTTTGAAACTCAATATCCATGCATTTATACATGTACATCTCTAAGATAGGATAGATTTACCTCCTTGAAGTGAAACACACAGGTGTGGTGCTTCAAAAGGATTTGCCTTTATTTACCAGACAAAATTACAGACACATCACATTTGCAGTTGTGGCCCTGATTCCACTTCATGTGAGATATGTTGTCCCTTTGTTTGCTGCTGACAAGCGTAAAGAGCCACTTTCACTGCAGATAATAATGGTTAATTTATCACACAGAGCAGTGGCTGACCTCTGTGCGTCCCTGGCCCTCCATCACCTTCACACCTGCTCAAGCTAATTGTTAGAGCCAAGTGTAAATGAAAATCAACTGGGCTAATAATGAATGGAGGCCATTACTCGCAACAGCACGTTGCTTTACAAAGGTTTATCAAGCTACGATATAACTAGTCCCATAGTCAACAGCTCCCTGTTTTATAAATGAGGACAGGGCAAACTCTTCAAGCCAGGAAAGAAAACCAGACAGTAAGGCAAAACAACTATGTTTGGCACTGTTTTTATAGACGCTTAGCACAGCAAATAATATACTGACATTAGAAAATGCAAGCCAGAAATCCCAGTTCATAAAGCAGCAGTAGTATTTTAAAAATTCTAGAGCAGGGGATTTTTTTACCCATTTAACATTATACTAGTCTTGTAAGATTCATGGGTGCAAGTATACTAATTAATGACAGGCAAACATAGGTAAAAATCCAATCCATAAGTCCCTCATTAATCATACCAGAGACTTTCCCTGTAAAGAGCACAAGACAACCTAGCACTTCAAAAACTAAAATTTCAAGGAACACTATCTTGCATGTACTCTGGCTCCAAATAGCTCAAACCAAAACCTAAAACTCCAAATAACTCACTGTCTTTTAGCAAATGCAAGCTCCTATGTTTACATCCATTTATCTTCAGACAAAATAATAGAAGTTATGAAAGTATCCAACCTTGGTCTTATAAATAAAAAATAATTGTAAAATTGAGGGAGGAGGTTGTAACTTTGAAATTGAGAATATAGAGGATATAATTATGTAAAAGCTACTAAAGTCTCTTTAAGATTCCACCTCTGTAATTGTTTTCTCATATAAGAAGAACTGCCAGACCATCAGTGGGTTTTGTCTCTCCTCCAACCCCACTGAGAGAAAAAAGACAATAGCTACATTTAGAATCACACGACAGATAAATAAATAGCCTGATAAAAACTAAAAAAAACCCACAGCCACATAAAATTCCACTTCCAGATTCTCATCCATATTCAGACTGTTTTTCAAGCAAAAACTCAGGAGCTACAGAAAATGAACACTACGTATCAAGCTTTAAACACATCTAAACTGGGTCCTGCCACTGTTGGTGATTTACTAAAAGAAAAGCAAATACCTGCCTTTTTGCAAGAGTCTCTTTACTCTTCTGTACACAACACCACAATTTTGATTTTTACTCATTTAAAAGGAACAAAGAGTATGTATTAAAATTGTCCATAACCTGGTAAAATAATTGCATTTACCTAACTGAATCATTTTTATTAAAAGCAACTGCATACTAGTTATTCCCACAGAGTATCATAAAAGTGGAGCTACTGATCAATTCAAAAGTACTTTTCCATAAAAAGTTAATAAAGAGAATGAAAACATGCATAATACTTTCTACTATGTATACTGCATTAAGAATGTACTAGATGCCTTCAAATTAGTAAAATAAAGTGTTTTCTTGCATGAATCTGCAGAACAGACTCTAACATCAATAAAAATAAATAAAGGAGCTGCAAAGAGCTATGGAACATCAGATTGCTTGTGGCAGGGCAAAGGCTAAAGAAAAATGGAAATGAAAACTTGAAAGTGTGACATTTGGATTTTGAACAGTATTTCAAAAACTAACAAGGTCAGTAATACTGTTGAAATTCCATGCACACCATTCTGGGAGAAATCTGCCTGTATATACACATATTTTACAGGTTCACACAGCTAACCAGATTCTCCAGATTTATTTAGTAGATTTGCCTGACATACAGTTTTACTCCCTATTACATTTTCTCTTGGTTTTACATTCTCATCAATACAAAGCCAACATAGAATTCTGTCATACGAGTTTGGTTCTATAGCGCATTGCAAGATGAGGATAAAAGAGAAAATCCATCCAGTATAACTTTCACACAGTCATTGCATAGACACTTTGAATAGAGTTCATGGGACCTCACCACACTTCACAACATCTCAATGATATGCAAAACAAAAGCCCAAACTGATGTTCCATTTTCTTAATGGGAAAATATTTGTCAATATGTGCCAGGAGTCTCAGGAAAGAAAACATAATTCATTTTACGCTCCTGATGGTCAGCCTTGTTTAATGACACAACATGGTAAGCTACTCTAACTAGTGCCAGTTAATTCCAGTGCTTAGGGTCTAAAATCTTACGTAACATGAAGGTAGGTATGGGGTGCAATACTTTAATGGAGCTGTACCCGCTTACCCCAGAATATGTGTGTGTTCATGAATAAGTAGCAAGCTATCTTCGGACTTTTCCAGGAGTACAGTTAAAGACTAAAGAAATGTAAGCACATGGAACTGTTATTGATTTCCAGTGAAGGTTCTATGCCATTTCATATTACTTTCAGATGGGAGAGGCTTACAGAGCCACCTTATCTGTTCCCCACGTCACAGAAAGAGGTAATTATCTGTTATAATAAGTGATAGCAGATTGCTACCCAGGCTACCCGTAAGTATTCTCCAGCAATCGCTCTTTTCCAGCCTACTTAGATATCCTATTCCTTTCCCACACATTGTCACAGTTACACATGCTCTCACTGTAATATCTAACATACATTTTCTATAATTTAGTTTAAACTCAGTATAAACTTTGTTCAGTTGTAGCTGCCCATTGAAAAAAATTGCTATAAAAATGTTGAAGGAAGAAAAAAAAATTCTGCAGAAAGCTGTCAACAAACTTCATCCCAAGCAAGCAGTGCATAATGCCCCATCATCACTGTGACCAGCCTAAGGACTTCCCCCATGCGTAGGAAGTGCTGAATCAGGATGCAAATCAAATTCACTTGTATACAAGTAAAGGACACACACACATTCCTTTCTAATATGTAGATCCCAAAACATTTTTCTGAGTAAGAACAAATACTTAAAGAGGATTTAATCTTTCTCACAATAGGCTTGATTCTCCTGGTTACCTTTTGAGCCTGTTTAGAGGTAAATCCATAGGCTCCAAACACGCCTATAAACCACATGCTGCAAGCTATGAACTTCAGCTCATCACCATTTTCTCTGTAATCATATTGACTGATTGACGACATATTTGGCTAGGAGGCGGTGTTCCCATCCCCTCCCACCCCTGAAGACACATATATTGCTATTTGGAAGGATATTCTGATTAAAAAAAGGGTCCAAGGCCACCTCAGCATCTATATTTCCTCTCACCTCCTCCCCAGCTCAGTTGAAAAACCTGGTTTCTTCTCAGCATTCTCTGTCTCCTCTGCTCATGCTCTGGTAGCAATGCTGAGCATCAAAGAAAATTCTCAGTTCAGCTATGGAAGTACTCTTTCAGATATTTTTCCAGGAAGACACCCAGGCCAGATGAGGATCTGAGCAGAGCAGAAACACTCTTCTGAACAACTGCCCAGGGCACTTCAAGCACAACAAGCATTCCAGCTGTCCATGATTTAAGAAAGGAAAATAGATGTGCCAGAACGAAGGAATCTAATAAAGCAATTACTATGCTCATACTAGCAAACATTTTGTATTATATTCCAAAAGCAAGATCATTCTGAATATATAATCTGATTGTATTTATAACTTTTATACCCATTAAAACTTCAAAGTATTTTATGAACAGAAAATTTATGCTACATGTCCCATGAAGCTGTGCTAACCCTTTGGAGAACTAATCATCCCACTAAACAGAATTTTCCCTCTCAGTAATATTTAATACAGTAGAGAGCTCGATTGTGATAGCAGAAATACATTTTCGTTTCCTAAAAGAGGAAAAACTCAGAGTCCAGACTTGAGCAACTGCTTTCCTACACAATTAAATTAAAAAGACAGAGAATAAAGCTTAGAGCAAGGTTCTATTTAAATAGCATTGCTTACTTCCATATTTGTGAAAAAAATGTATACTTGTAAGAGGGAAGCAAAACAATCATTTAGATTATGTATCTCATAGACAGCACACGATTCATTAATGGTAGTGGTATTCAGTAAATCCAGTTAAGAAAGGCAGCCAAAACCAGCTGATGCAATCAGAATGCCCTACCTATCTATTAGGCATACAACATTTAAGAAAATTTACAAGCACCAACATTAACTAGTGTTCCCAGCCTTTACAATTGGTACAATGAACTCAGCCTTCCACAGACAGAATAATTATGCTAATAGAAGAAAAACTTTCCAAAAAAAAGGCAGCCAAATCTAAGAGACCTGTCAATGCCAGTGTCATCAGTGGAGTGATAACTAGTAAAGAGCGGATATCAAAGGCTGTCTTTTTCTTCCCCTCCATGCTCTGTTCTGTTTGAGCCCATGGTGGTCACAGCTCCTTTAACAATATTTATAATGAAGGAACAACGTTGGAGATGTCAACCCTGATTATTCATAAAGGCTCCTCCTGCCCAGCTCTCCCCTTAGGCTAACTGTAAAAGTACCTGATTCCCAATTCTCAAACACAAAAGCGCACAGAGCTTGAAAGCTGAGCTGACTAATAAAGTTTGCATATCCCTAAGAACAAGAGCACACAATGAAGAAGAAAAGGAATGGCAAGATTAAACAAAAACAGTAAGCTTGGATGGGAAATAATAAAAATTTAAAGAGGCAAGAACTTAGATCCCCCCCCATACTCCTGTTCATTTACATTTCAGCATGTCCTAAGAAGCATCTGTTTTATCTTCTGACTGCTGCATCAAGGTATAACACACATCACAAAACTTAAATCACATTTTGGAGCTGGAATGATGAGAGGTTGTGAGCAATATAACTTCTAGGTCATTGAACTTCAACTCAGGAGGAATCTAGAACAAGGGATAAGACTGACCCAGCAAACAATTCTGGCTTACTGTTTCACTTTGGGGCCTGTATTGGTATTTAAAACACTGACAAATGTGGGGAAAGCCTTCAAACAAACAGGAAATGGCTTACAATAGGATCATGAGCTGGATTTGCCTGCTGTAGAGCTTCGATGCATCTCTGAGCACTCGATAAGAACTAGGGGCTTGGGGCTAGGCTGTGATAGTTGGTTATTTTTAATCACACAAGGGACTAAAAGAAAACAAGGCCTTCTTTGTCCCTCTGTTCTGCCTTGCTTACCTATGACTGACTGCTGGAAAGGGTAGGCGTCAGCTGCCCACGACAAACAAGCAGGCAAGAAAGAAAGTGAAACGAAGGAGTCCATGCTAGTCCAAGCAGCCAGCTAGTTGCAGAAAGATAAGCACTGGTACTTTCTTGAGGCTGACTAACATTACAGCCTTGCCTCACATTTTGAGAGGTCTGTCTAGGCAAAAGAGATACACAAATCTTATAAGTTACCACCCTCCTGAGAAGAATCATGAAGCTGTTTGCACACAGCAAGTTGCTTAACGCAGGAAGCAATAATACTGAATGTTATATCTCAAGAAAGCTATAGGGGCATTTTGAGGCAGGAATAACAAAGTACAGAATCATCCCATACAGAGTTTGAGCAAGATGCTGGGATGAACTTTCTCAATTGGAGGAACTGACATGGGATCCTCTCTCCAGAGTTCCCTTACTGGTATTTACTTTCATGACAGAACAGTTCCAGGGTTCAGAAGTCACAAGCAGACAACATGTGTACATCAGAACTGCTGACAGACTCACCTGGGTAGTGGAGCCACCAGTCACCATCTGAGACAATGTGTCCCTTCGAAGTGATCCAGTCTCTCTATCTGCAACTGCTATGGAAAGTGTACCTTTAAGTAATGAAAGGGAACAAAATTATTTATTTATTCCACCTTTAATAAAAATGGGCTTTCCATCACCTTGCCTTCAAAGGCTGGAATAGGTATGTACACTGGGAACGAACTATTTTTATATTAGCAGGATAACACTTTAAAGAGACCTTCAAAACTGTATTTAAAGTGTCAACAAAATGGTAACAATGAAGCAGAAGGAAAAATACATTAAGTGGTAACATTTTAAAACAACTGCTAGGGTGCCAAATCCACTATGCTACTAGCATATTTATTTCAAATCACACGTGCACAAGACAACCCTTTAAAAAACAGTGAGACAGAACTAGCATAACTAGTTCAGCATACAAGGTAACCAAAATCTTACACAGAAGGGAACAGGGATACAACTGATCCATGTGTTTCCTTCAGAGCATTGATGACCAGCTACCCCATTCCGTAAAGAGAGGCCACCCTTACAGGCAATCTAGAGCAACTGACCTGTGTAGAGAGGTGTCACTCCAGTGGGTGTGGCAGAATATGCAAGTTACCACCAACCAGTTTACAGATTGCAGAGAAAAGTTTCTGAGCTCTACAAAGCAATAAAGCAGATAGGAGTGACAAATTGAGCTCAGTTAAAACTTGCAGCAACTTTGTAGGCTCTCTATATAATTCTACACAGACTGAAAAAACATTTTTTGTGAATAAATTCACATTATCCATAACAACTTCTGTAGAATGGAATAGTCTTTCTGGAAAGGCTAGAATAGCCCTTTCTAATAGTGGCAACAAAGGACCCACTTCCTTGGTGCAACTGCAGACATTTTCCTTTCTGTGAAAGATCCCTCTATGCTATGAAAGGAAATGGGCAAGGCCTATCTCAACTGATTTTGCCAACACACACACATACCCTTGTGTGTCTTTTGTTGGAAGGAGAAAAGATGGATAAAATTTCAGACCACCTCAGCCTAGGCTAGGTTTTTCTGTTACCCTTATAGCTCAGGTTATCCCACCTCAGAGGACAGGAAAGTCATAGTACTGTCTCTGGGAGCCAGCAGTTTTGCCTTTACACTGGTGTTATACTGCTTGGATTTACTGTAAATGACACAAGGGGAAGGATGCTACTGTGGGTGGTTTACCCACAGAGGGAATATTCTCTATTGGGATATGTAAGCCAGCATTGCAGACAGGTCAAGCAGAACCTTCCTTTGAAATCTAGTTCACTCAATGCATTGTTTGCAAATGTGTCAGAAAAAACGAACGGCTTTACCTCCAATATATTTGAAAGATTTGTGCCTTTGAAATTTGTTGGGGTTGTTCAGCCTGGAGATGAGAAGGCTCTGGGGAAACCTTATTGCAGCCTTTCAATACTTAAAAGGGGCATATAAGAAAGATAGGGACAAACTTTTTAGCAGGGCCTGTTGCAATAGGGCAAGGGGTAATGGCTTTAAACTAAAAGAGGGAAGATTTAGACTAGATAGAAGGAAGAAATTTTTTTATGATGAGGATGGTGAAACACTGTCCCAGGTTGCCCAGAGAGGTGGCAGATGCCCCATCCCTGGAAACATTCAAGGTCAGGTTGGATGCGGCTCTGAGCAACCTGATCTAGTTGAAGATGTCCCTGCTCACTGCAGGGTGGTCGGACTTGATGGCCTTTAAAGGCCCCTTCCAACCCAAACTATTCTATGACGCTATGAAATGTTACAGCTACCTAATTTCAGCCTTTCAAATTTTCCCTGTTCACTCCCCTACACATAATGGAAGATGAAACAATTGATTTTCAATGAGATACTTTTTCTATCACAACCATGCTAACTGATCTAAACAAGAGACAACTGCAGGAACAACGTAAGCATTGAGAGCTCCATACAGCTTAGAAACTGGTGAAGCATTTCAACTGTACATCTTCCAAATGAAAATATTTCTGATCAAGGATCAAAATGACTCATTTCAAAATTCCCAGTTTTTGTATCTTTTCAACAGTTTTTCTTGAATTACAACAGTCTGACTACCTAGTTCCTGCAGGAGTTACGGACCTTTGTCTAGCGAGCTAAACAGCTGTGTCATTACTCAGCGACATACACATATTTACAACGTCACAGTCCTCCAGAAGAGTTACCTCTGCTCAATTTTATTCATATATCTTTGTCATCTGGAAACATAACAGGACACATTTATCTCAACTGCCACCCCCATGACCTCAGTGTAAGTCTACCATGTTTAGCCCAGTATTCACGATACACATCTCATCTCTAGAAAGAGGGCAGTGCATGGAGTGGTGAGGGAGACAAGGAACAATACCTAACTCATCTCACTAGCCATGAGGGCATGGCCTTTTCACTAATTAGCATGGTTTCAAAAATAATTAGCCTTCTTGACTATGCCACAGTGCATCAGATGAAGTTGAGCACAAGGAAAGAGGCACAGTAAACTCATCACTGTTTACTCATTCACTGCCACATTGTTAAGAGAGGTCATTCAAAAGGTCAAGAATGATACTACAATACATGAGAGCTTTAATCTGAATATATAAGAATAGGCAGCAACCTAATTATGAAACCAGAAATAAAAGGGAGATAGTACAGAACAAGAAGATAAGTACAATAAAGTCAGAGAGGAGTAATTAACCAAAATAGTCATAGGTCTTGGAACAAGTCAGCCTTACCTTTCTAGCCATGGTAGCATACTACACATTGATTTTATAGTGTACCTCACTAGCCCACTAGCCATTCACCACTCTCTACCTGAATCTATTCCCTATTTTAAGTCTCTACAGCCCAGAGACAAGGGCACTAAAAAACCCTCTTTTCACACTCTGAGGGATGCTACTGTAGTGCGGCATGAACTAGCAGCCCAGCTCTCCTGATTGGAGTCTTCAGGCTACCTCTGCAGCTCACGACTACCATTCACAATACCTCAGCCAGGAGATTTTGGTTTACAAACAAACTTTTTAGGAGATGTACAGTAGATGTAAGCACCTCATCCTTGCCCAAGTTTTTAAACATAAGAAATAATAAATCTTTAGAAAAAAAAATTACCTGGAAGTTACCCTTTACCCTAGGTGGCTTTTCCCTAGAAGGATCCACAAGCCCAACTTGCATTTATGAAATAAACTTACCAATCTCTTGCCCTTTTACAACTTTCCACTCCTTTTATCAGGGGGCTCCTTAATAAGGGACTCTTCAGTGAAAGCAGAAACTGCCTTTGTTGAATAAGAGTCAGCTGCTTTTCCAGGTGGTTCGTATTTGAATAGATAGCCATTCCTATCTAATGGTATTTCAGTGTTATGTTCATACCCATCCCAGCTGCTTGGTCTCCATGCTATCTAAAGCTTGAAGACAGAAAGTCTACATGCTCAAAAATAGTTTGCAGCTCACTAAAGGCACACAGGGGAAGTTCGCATATCCTAGGAAGCCTTTATGGGATCTTCAGTCTGTCTTTTCAGGGAAGTTCTAGAGATTGTGAACCACACTTATCTGCAACTTATGGCTTGATTCACTATGTTTGACAACACAAGTAGTAGGACAACAAATGTAAAGTAATGCTATTGCAATGGCCTTGTGCTGAAATATTTCCATAAACAAATCTTGCTTAATCCCTCTCCTTGGTACGTAGCCTTCTCTGTAAAAACACTATGCCTTCAAGAAGGGGGGGAGAGAAGGAAGAATCGTGTAAGCAAACTCCCCCACACTACCACCACTGTAAAAAAACATTTAACTTTTCTCTTCATAGCTCTTTGTCCCATCTGTCAGGAGCTATTACCTGCCAGGAGCTATTACCTGCCTTCAACATTCCAAAGCAGCACCATTTTTGCAAGAGCGCCCATTGATCATCACATTGGTATTTCTCATTCTGCCAACACAGTAGCACTTTTATGCATCTGACTACCCAGAACAATTAACCAAACTCCCACTAGTAGCTAAAGACAGAGCAAGAAACTCATGGCAAACTTCAGTAGGAAAATGAAGCAGCTTTTTAAAAATCATTAATTTCTGGGCAATGTCACTGTTGGTATACTCAGCTTTATAGCATCTGCAGCAAAACATGCAGACGTATGTGACTGGAGGAGCCAGTTCTCCATTTCCTAAACCACACATTTAATTTAGATTTGATAAGACAGTAATTGCACGTTAAGTATTCATTGATTACCTAAAATATATTTATTAAGAAATAACAGCTATGTAACGCATTCCTGTTAGATACTCACATGTCTATTAGAAAGCTGTTAAACAGCAATAGATGTTTATCTAAAAAACTAGCATTCCACTAACATAAAATACACATCCTATTAAATCCAAGTGAAACACATGCTGAAGACAATTAAAGCTCCTGTCTTCTTGCTTTAATTTTTCTGATCAATGCTTTTCTGCTTATGTCTGAAGTCACAGCACCAAACCTTTGAATAGCAACTTTTTCTTGAAAAGATTCAAGAAATTTTCAAGATGAAATCTCAAGCCTTTCAAGAAATCCGTCTTAAAGCCTCATTTGCTTGGTGACAGCACATCACCCTTCACAGCTCTGCTGCTCCTGACTCTGGGGCACAGAGGGCTCTTTCTACCATACTCCATCCTTCAGTGCAGACAGGTACACAGGCAACTGGTGTCCACAGGCAGCAGGGCTGCGCTCCTGTTGCTGTTCTTGGGATTGATTGATTATATTATTTAAGATAAGGATACTCTGAAACTCTAAGGAGGAGGCAGGAAGTGGAACAGTGCTGTGGAGTTGATAGCTGCTGAGTTGAGGCTCTCAGAATGGTAACTTTGGATGGAAAAGGAATTTGTGTATTAGATCCTTATTTATGTATCAATAAGGAACGTACATGCCTCTGCTGAACAGGTACACACCAATGAGATAAACAGAAAGGGAGGTGACATTCAATGAAGAAAATTGCAGTCCCTAGGGATAAATTTTACAGAAATAAAAATAACGCTTCAGCCACCTCTGGCTGGGTCAGAGACAATAGACTTCTGACAAAGAGTTGGCTGGAGTCTGGCAAGAGACGCCAAAACAAGCACCAAAAGGAAGAGACTGAAAATGGAGTGAATGGACCCTGGTGTCAAGGTCTCTACACAAATAGGAAATACTGAACTAACACACATACAAAGTGGAAACCTCACTCTGAACATTTTCTTTAAGCCCAGAGAATTGCTTTTTAGATACAAAAGAGCTACTGGAATGAAATGAAGTACATTCTGTCCAGTGGGCACTCCCTGGAATCACATCTGAAGCACCTATATAGGGCAGCATAATGAAACTTTATTTCTGCTGCTCACAATTCATCAATTTTCTGGGTAAGTCCAAAACTCCTACAGACTCACTGGCCTCCTGCCGCAGCAATTAATTCACTTTTCCTACTAAGCTATTAATTAATTTTAAAAAGCCCTTGTTGTTGAGCAATGCATATACATCATTAACATCAGAGAACAATTTTATTGCATTATTGTTTATTAAAACACAAACTCAGAAAAAGGAAATTGGAAAGAGTGAAGGTTATAAAGCAAAAAACCAGAGATGGGTCTGGAACATAGACATACTCAGTCATGGAAATTCTGTTTGAAGCTTCAGTGTCTGTTTTATTATGGATTCCATAGGCAGCTTCTAATTTAGTGCTGCTGCTAACACTCCTGCTACATCAAAAATTCCCTCTGCTGAACTTTTGTAGAGGTTTTTGTGTTAGACAAGCACTAATCCTTTGCAATTTCAGTTTCCTAATTATGATATTGCAGTTCTCATTTGTACTGTAAACCTGATCAGATTAAAAAAAAAAAAAAGTCGTTATTTACAGCTGTTGGTAGTACTGGTTTTACTAGCTACTGCATTTACCCAGTGATACATCAAAGGTGTGCAATAGCTGGTCAGTAACCAGCTTAGCAAATTGTTTCTCGGTGTATTGCTGTGAAATGTGTATTACAGCACCTTCTGTGACAAACAACAGTGTAAAAGCTTTAATCTTCAATTGCTATTCAAAGTGTAATACTCATTTCTTTTAACCACATACTTTAAGAAAATTAAGATAAACAAATACCTCAATTACCAACAAATCAAGGGTAAAAACCTACAAGAAGGATTAACCCACTAACTGAACATTTAAAGCTTTAAATAGCAAACCAACTCTAAATGACTAATAAAAGGCTGCAATTGATAAAACATCTCTGAAAAACAAGACAGATTTGGTTTTCTTCTTACATGTTTACAATAGCCACCTTTCCTTCACCAGACATCGACAGAAGAGTTTCCCTTTTCTTTAACATAACGAGTTTATTGTAGACAACACAATTCATACCCTTTTCCAGTAACAGTGGTTCGGGGCCCTTCTGAAGCATTTGTTCTGCAAAGTGACATATTGTGACAAATCCAGTGATAATGGGGAAATGTGGGAAATCTGACAGAAATACTTTACTCCTCGTTTCCACTAATGAGAATAAAACAGTACGAGAGACACCTATCAAAAAATTGCAGTAAGCAATTTATTTGGTTGAAACACAAGCACTGCTTTTTCTTTCCCTGCTCCCCTTTCTCTTACTTTGCTTAGAGCAGGCTTTTTATTTTTTTCTTCATTTTGCTTTATATTGTCAACCAAGAACAGAGTTCCTGAGGAGACAAACAGGGGGTAAAGAAGACAAATCTGTCTCCTTTGTGTGAAAGCTGTAGGCCAGAGTTATCAACTCCTCTGCTATTCAAGACAGATTTGCATATCCAAGGCCACCCGAGGCAGAGAAGGCATTTGGAGTCTGATTTTTTTCCACAAGAACACATCAGGGAGTGAAGCAAAATAAGGAAACTCCGAAAAAGACCCAAGTAACTACTGAAAAAAAAATATAAAATAATCACAAAACTTTGTGCAGGGGAAAGAACTCCCATTCAAGAATTTCTTTCTTGAAAAAAGACATTTTATACATAATGGAATTTCCAAATATCCTTATTAAAGAAACTTCACAGACAGCAACTTGGCACAAGAACTTCAGATTGGCATCCATGCTGTTTCTGTCTATATCTTAATACAAAACAACTACTCTGCACACAGGAATCAAGGATCATGGAGAAGCCAGCCTGCGAAACAGTGTGGGTTACTGTTTCCGCAGTCTTGTACCTTAACTACAGTTTGGTGATAGAAAAAAAAATAAAATCCAAAGACACAGATATAAAGCCACCATGGTGGGTACATTATGCATTGACTCTACCACTACTACCTACTATTTGGAAATACTGGAGAAATGCCACCAGCAGGGGTAAAATCCCAGTACAGTCAATCCCTAATCACAATGCTTGTCTTCCTACAGATGTACCACTGGAATTAATGGATCACATGTCGACATAGTGATTACAGAAATTACTTTTAGAAATGCTCTCAGGAAAATCACAATTAATACAAATATATTAAAGTTAAAGTTAACATTTTATTGAGAATATGCGACATACACAATGCTATGGAGACAGTGTATATTTTCAGTACTTTTACTGACTAAGAAGAGTTACCAGCTAATTAGCTGCTAATCCCTTCTCCTGTCATGTAACCCATTTCACACACACACTTGCTTTAATCTAATACAGAGCTACTTTTGGGCTTGTTTTTGCCATACTTGCTCACAAAAGCAATTTTTAATGCAAAAAGCTGTCACCTATAATGGCATAGGTGTACTCTGGCAAATCAAGGTGCTATTAAACCTGAATAAAAATAGCAGAATTTCATTCCACAATACACAGGCCAAAAACCCTAAGGTCCTGATACTCGTCCATTACCCATACTGAATAGCTTTTAAAAAAATCTTCTTGACTTCAACAGAAGACAATGTGTACCATAATTGGTTCTTGATTTTATAAATATTATCAACAACTATCTTAGCCTAGACCTGAAACACCACTCAACTGCTCAAAGAAAAAACAAAAAAATCTCTCATAACATACCATGAAACAGCATGATACAGAACAGTACTTAGCAAAAAGTAATATACAAAGCCAAAATTTGTTTCAGTAACTAAAAATCAAAGTCCTGAGCCTAAAGCTTCTAACGTGTGATTTGTTTGATTTAGAAGAATGGTTGTGGATGTAACCAATTTTCCTGGACATTTATCAGTACCATTAAACTCTTCATTGAAACCATTAGACCTAGTCGTATCCATATTGTACATTAGAGAATTCATATTCCATTTATTTATTTATACATATTTTCTAAAAAAAAGTGAGGAATTTAAATTCTCTAAAATGGGATGTGAATTTAATATCTTTACCCATGTTGTCAACATTTCTCATAGATTTAGGAATTCAGCGGTTCAAGTGCAGGTTTCGTGAGTGTTGACCACTTCCTGACATCTAGAACACGTCTCCACTTGCACCACATTGGTGTGCTCAGCTGCACTAGTCACACTGGCAATGGCTTCCACGTCTGAGCTAAATGGTACTAGACAGGTACAAAATCCATTTCAAAAACTATTTCAAGTGAGGTTTTAATGCCTATTGCTACACCTGAAGGAGAATATTACACTTTCAAAATACTTAGAACAAATTAGAAAAATCAGTTTCTAGAGGCCAAATGCACTTCATTTCCTAATATACAGAATGCCTTTAAGTATAGAGAGTGTGCTAACATATAGACAATCAGAATAGTCATGCTTTTAGTTCTAGTCTTTTTGTTCAACCCAAAGAGCCAGTGTGCCCTGACTTTTTCAGTTGTGGAGGGTACGCAAGCCGGTTTTCTTATGCTTTCTCTGTACACAACTATTTTTCAGACATAAATAGACATAAACAATGCACGCTGAGAACCTGAAGCAATTATGCCCAGCTCTCTCCCCTTTCAGGAGCTACCTCAAATTAAAAAGCGTCACACTAAACAGTCTCTGCATCTGACACACTAGATTTTACCTTAGTATGTCACCACACATTGCTGTCTCTCTGCAACATGGTAACAGAATATCAGCTTTATTTGAA
The DNA here is from genome assembly GCF_964199755.1 of Larus michahellis. Lineage (NCBI taxonomy): Eukaryota > Metazoa > Chordata > Aves > Charadriiformes > Laridae > Larus > Larus michahellis. The sequence goes on from NC_133904.1 coordinate 18,470,157, forward strand.
TATACAAACTTTGCACATAGGTGACAATCCCAAATTTTCAGAGATAGATTTTACCCTTAACAATAACAAAAAAAAACCAGACTAAAATTAAAGGCCACAGTGTAACTGCAGCAAACTTGGATTAAATTATCAAATATGAAAACAGAGGTTACTGTGGTAAAAACCAGGATCTGTTGAAGAACAAAACATCCACCACAATTCAAAAGTTAGAGCAGTAGAGTTATGTAAGGCAGTTCCCGAATCAGTTTGACTTTTTTTTTTTTTTTAAACAAATCCATTTATTTCTTTTAATCTGTATTTTGGGGTTTAATAGAGTGTTAGGCCACATTTTTCAAGTATTTCTGTATAATAGGAGTTCCAAAGAACTGTATTAAAAATAGCCCCAACACAAAACCAAACAAAACCTGCAAGAGCGTCTCAAAATCACCGGTCCACATGGGACAGAAGCTGAAGGAAAGAAAGAAAACCACCACCAAATACTCAGGGATCCATAGAAACAAGAGTCATAGGTACTCACGGCCTGGCACACAATTTTCATGCTTTCCTATATGCAGAGACATACCACTACTGCCACAAATATTAATGTCAACATAAGATGAGAATTTTGCTGTATGATACGTTAGCTGGCAAGCAAAGCAGCAGTGATACCTTCTCTGACCTTTCTGTTGCCACAAAGATTTAAAGGCTGGCAGATGCATGGGTGCAAGAGAATGAGAAACCGCAGCAGAACAGCGTAGAAACTTTGACCAGCTCAAGCTTTTCCTCACCTATTTATACAACCCCACATTTCTTCTCATAACGGCATTTCTCACATGGCACATTAACTATTAATACAGTACTAAAATTAACCTGTTCTCTCTTAGAAGCTCCACAGAGCTGGCGTGACTGAAGCGAGATTCCTCCCTGGGTGCCCAGACTGGATTCCCCTTATCTATTTCGTGTCTTCATGATAGCAGCTGCTAGAAGTGCAGCACGTGGCCTCTAGCTCCTGTAACTAGTTGGAAAGCAAGGTAGAAACTAAAGTCTAACAAGGGCACTACTTTGCAATCCTACAATACATTCAAGAGCAGCAAAACTAAAATTCATATTATTATTGTAACTGGTTTTCAAACCTATGAAATGACTTCAGAGCATCTTCTAAGTCATCTGGGAAAGGTCTAAGCTCTATTCTTACTCCGTCCCTTTCATAAGTATTATGACTTTCTAGGTATTAAAAGACTCACATTAAATGGCAGAGGAAAAAAATTCAGCAGTGAATCTTTGACAAGAATACTCAAGTCTCAAAACAGGCTGTTCTGCAGGGAAAAGATAAGAAAAGAGCATATATATAACCCTTGCTCCACAAATAGTTAGCATTTGTTTAGGATAAAGGATAGATCATAGGGCCAGATGGTAAAATTGTGCAAGTGTCACAAGTCATACCTTTGGAAGTATGCTGTCACAAAACAGACAATATTTAGAGGCAACTTAGCTCAGTTGCAAGTAACCCACTTCTTGCTACCAGTGGATTGCTTCCTTTACAGGAAATCTGAGCTAGAGAACAAGCTGCAGGAGAAAGTACATCCTGAAAGACTGCGTATAGGCAACACCTCCCTTGGTTTGCTATGGGTGTCACTGTTGTGCCTTTTCCAGACAGTCCTTCAAGGAAGAGAACAACAATTACTTCACCCTTCCTAGCCAGGGGCAACCTGCAGTGATTAAGGCAATCGTTGGTTTAGCAGCTACAGGAAACTAGGCAAAACAATCACCTAAAAAATTTAACTCTTCTTTGAAAATGGGGCTACTGAGTACCATTGCAGTTATATATTATAGGGTATACCTTCAGAAATACTAATTCCTTTTTTTAGAGCCTTTATGAAAATGGAACTACGGCTTCTTAATCATTGAAGATCCTTTTGAAAAAGTTGGTAGAAAACTACACTAAATATATTAGCTACAAAAGAGCATACCCAATAGACAAGGTTAAGTCCTATGATAACTCTCTGTTCAGGCTTATCTCAGACAATTCTTTGTTTTCAGTACTGAACAGATTTCGTCCTGTGCAGTTTGCAATTGCTAGGACTGGTCAGTTCTCTGATAGCTTTTAAATACCACCGAGTTCCTAAACTAACTACCATCCTTGTCACTGAAAGCAAGTCAAGAAATTGGTCATGCTGTTACACAATAATGGATGTTCTTCCAGCTAATGTAAATCACTACACCCTGCAGTCGTACAGATTTACACCCATCCTGGATTTGGGATTTGGTATAATAATTTGCTTGCTATAATATTCCTTTATTTAAAAAAAATTTTTTTCAAGTGCTCTTAAAAACATTACCTCACCTAGATCTGCAAGCAAGTAGTTGGATAGAAAAATGACATCACAGCTGGAGATTCTAAAATTCAGTCCACAAATATCTTGTTCAAGAGTTGGTGAAGTGGTACCATTTTCGCTTCCGTATGCCCCTTTCATATATAAAAATGCAGGAACTTTATCACTGTTTAATACAGTTTGAAAATATATCTAAAAGTATATTTTTGAGCCAATGCAAATACACAGTCTCCCTACTTCATCCTGCCCCCAATACATTTTTACAAGCATCTCCTCAACAGCAGCTGAATGTAGAATTGAGAGAGCTTGAGGAGAACTGAAGATGTAAGTAAAATCAAAGTCATTCAGTAGCAATGTTACTTCAAATATTCAAATATTCAAAGACAGTAACATAGCAGCAGAAAATTAACTTTTTTAAAATTCATGTCTTTTCTAAGCTCAAGTGGATTAGCAGCAGATTTGAGGTAATTAATTATAATTACAAGTTTCCTAGGGAAACATGGCATAATAGACTCATTAACTGAAATGTTACATTTGTTCTATGGTTGATTCTCAGATTATTTTCACACAGTGCAACATTTGTTAAAAGTTTTTTGGGCCAGACACCTTTACTTACGCTGAACGGTTGTTCCCTCCACGAGTAGCCCCAACTGACTTCAAAGAAATCCTACTTGGGCCCTTAATTAGACATTTTCAGCCTATGAAGGTAAAATTCCTTCCTTCTCGGACAAATTCTGTGGTCTCTATTGAACATGAGCCGGTGGGAGCTCTTCTCTGGGAAGGACCTCACAGTTACTTCCTGATACTCTCTTCACTCCCGAACAAAAGACACACCACCTAACCAAATATCTAACTAAAGAGCACAGGCTATTTAAGAATGCACAGTTCTGAAGTAGTCTTAATAAAGGCCTCAATTATGTTTTTAATTTTTCAACTATCTTCTGTTTGATGCTATTGCTAAGTAAAGGAATATTTTACATCCTCATTTCATTATGGAGACATAAATGTCATTGAACTCTTTATGAACCAAATACACTGAGAACTCACTGCAGCCATTAATACACCTAATAACACAGAGAACTCCCCATAGCTATTAATAAAACTCCTCATACAAACCACAGCACTCACAGTCTAGACAATGCCAGGAACACGAAAGCTGCCTCTTGGTGCATGCAAAAGATCCCCGCTTTGATACCCTGGTATCATTGTCCTCAGTTTGAAAATCAAGGGAAACCGATGATGCACTTGTCAAAGAAAGTAGCTGCAAAAATGAGGAACTGGCTAATTAAAAAAGGAATGTCTATTTATTTTATGGTCTTATGTGCACTCAGGAAGTTCTGACGCACAGAAGAGAAATTAAATAACTTTTCATTTTGTCTCTATGCTTTAAGAACCATGCCCAGTAAGATTACAGATAGGAGAGTGATAGGTCCAGCAGGGATTTCTACCAATTAAGCTTCTACACTCTGGGGGGGTAGAGATGTTTTTTGAACAATGAGTTATTTTTGCACGTATCATGGGCTGCAGTGCCTAGCCACAAAAGGGCTACATTAAGAGCAATATTACAGGCTTTGCTCAGCGCTATCATGCTTTCCTGCAAGTCCAAACCTCTAAGAAGATTTCAGTGAGAGAACTGAGAACGTTCAGTTCTATAATACTATCAAAAGGATGAGAGGAGTGCTTTTACCTACCCAAGCTTTACATTTTTGCAATCAAGGAGAAACGAAAAAAAAAAAGATTACAAGGTTTAATTAACAATGGATACAGCTAGATGATGCCAGATTTTGTTCCACTGCATAGAATTTTCTCCTACGTGCCACCTAGCAGTCCAAGAAGCTACAACTCATGGTCTGTTAATATCTACAGCTAAAAAAGAGCTTTCAGATGACCACTTGTTTGTTTTTTTTTTTTTTAAATAAATCAAAGGCACTGTTTATATCTGTTCTACGTGCAAATAACCATAGTATTTCGGGTATCTCTATCATACAGTTGCTTCAGGAAACATCAATTCAGGAAACAATCGAGTAAACTAATTTTGAGTCTGTATTTCACAGTATTATGAATACCCCACTTTGTAGATAGACAATCCATAGCCACACACATGTACACAGGATTCAACAAAGGTAGTTTTCATTTGACAAGTCCACCAGACCATACCAAAGGTACCAATTTATGTATCCGCAGAGAGTATAATATAAATTACACATGTGTGGCAGCTATCTTGAATATTCCAGCTCCTCTGACTAGGATCATAAGGCAATCCAGGTATTACCTTACTTTTTTCCTTGTATAGAGTGAAGACCCTTATTTGGCATAGCAACATTTTGGCTGAAATTTTAAGCATATTCTGAAGTTCAGATGCTTTAGCAAAAAAAGTAAACTTCATGATAATATAGAAGCATGGTATTATAAGCATGTGCTTACATGATTTTTTAGAACCTGGTGTTACAGGCAAGATTGATGTACAGTGTCAGTTTTTCAGCTTATCAAAATGAGAAAGACTAATAAAAGAAAAAAGGAAAGCTGCTTTGATGCAAAGCTGTACAAGATGAGAGTATACTTTATCAAGAGACTAATTGAGGCAAAAATTTACTGACGATCACGAGACAGATTCAGATAGTTGCCTCTATTTCAAAGTTCTGTGAGGAAAGCAGGTATGGAATCAGACATTCGAAAGGAAAAATAATAATAATAAAAATAATTGGATAAAGCCACCCTGCTGTCACATTTTTTAATCACAAAATACAATTTCAAAACACATTAAAGAATTTATGAATAAAACCATGACTTTAACCATTCATGTGCATTAGCCAGTTATAGTTTCCCCTCCTTAGAAATGCATCCAAAGTAGACACAGGGGAAAAAAAAAAATTAAACAGAATCTGTCTGAATTTTCCATTTTTCACAAAATTTTCTACCCTTATTGTGGTCTTTTTTAATGCTAACTGAAATATTTAAAAGTAATTTAGTCTGTTGCTTAGCCTCAGAATCATTTTCTGCTGAAAATAAGCCAGGACCATTCATTTCCTATTTTCATTTATTTCACATATGCTATGAAAACGTAGGCAAAACCTCGTTTTGCTTTCCTAAGGCCAGAAGGGGAACCTGCAAATCTGCTGGGATTCACGTTTGGCCTGCTGCCTGAAGAACAAAAACTACTTCAGTCAGTCTCAACACAGAGCTGTTTTACTAGGTTGATACATAAAACTAGGCTTTCCTCCAGTTAAACAACAATAATTTGTTTTAGTTTGATAGGTCCTTCTAAATAATGGTGTCATCAGTAAACATCTGGCTTCTTCCTAGCAGATTAGGCCTCCAATGAGGAAAGTGTATTTATAATTCTAATTTGAAACACAGCACATTAATATGCTGATTCTCATAATGTTTGCCTTAACCTGTTTGGAGAAATTATGACTACAAATATCTTGTACACAACACCTCTAAACTACCAGCTTGTACAAACAACACAAGAGCCGATGCAGTCTCATACAGATGATTAGAACCACTTCAGAGGCAATCATGATTAGCGCTTTGGCTTGAAGCCATATTTTACACATAAACAAAGCATCTGTTTCTGAGTTCCTGTCCCAAGCTAATAGACCCACCTCCACTATTACTAATAAGCCCATTCGAGAGAGCCAGATGGCCTATCTGAAACAGCCCTGGCTTTTTCCTGAGCTAGGCAAACCAGAGCCATGGAACCAGAGTTGGCTCCAAATCATATTTCCTTGGGCTCTAGGAGACAGTAAAACGACATGTAAACTGGCTCCACAAAAGAAGAATACAAATGCTGGTACCATCCATTATTTAGAATTGGTGTGAGGCCAACATCTGCCCCTCCAGATGATCCTTTCATGTAGGTACAATGAAGGAAGATGAAAAGTACAGTACACTTCTGCAGGAGTTGGTGTATTGCAATGCAGGTCTGTCACCATTCCTTGCGGGATTTTTTTTGCAGACTTTGCAAATCCCTGCCTGCAGCCAAGCAGTACTGCTCAGCTGTCCTTGCTGTACATTGTATGTACTTGACAATTGGGTGGTTTTACATATTTAATAAAAGTGTCATATTTAATTAGCATAACGGGACTTTAAAAAGCATCTTGTGCTGCTTAGGAGCAACTGAAAGTGTTGAGAGCCAAACAGAGCAGCACTCGGCTGGTTCCCTTCTAAGATCTCTTTTCTTTCCTGTGACTCAGGTTCTCGTTTAACCAGTTCACTTCACCCTGAGAGCAGTAGCAGGTTATATCACCCCTGCAGAAGTAAGGAAGTTTTGCAGAGATAAAGTCCTTTCAGAACAGCACAGCCACAGTGAGCATGCTTCTTGTCTGCTACTATCCTGAAGCTACAGACAAAAAAATCCTTTACTTCTGTCTCATGGGGATACCAGCAGATTTGCAAAGATACAAACCTCCCTAAACACAGCTATCTTCCCCCCACATTGCCATCAGAGACAGAAAAATGAATCACTGTATGAGGGGAAAGAAACCCTCATGGAAATGTGCTGAAACAATTGCGGCCTGTCACTCCTCTTCGTTAAAGGCAAGTTCCATAGTAGTTATTGAAGCTCTCTGGGATCTCTTGGGATAAAAGCCAGAATAGAAATGTGTAAAGTATTGTTCTTCATATATTTTTCCCCGTACTGCCAGTCTTGTGAGCTATGCACACAGGGCATTCCTTGATTTTAAAGAAAGCCCTGAAGAACAGTCACATTTCACAGCCCAGATCAAGCGTGATCCTGAATCTGTGTCACTGTCCACACTAGTGGCTGACAACTCAGCCAGGCCTTCCTTTGGAGCATAAAGGATTTAGTGAAAGGTGCATAACCGATATCGTCCTGCCACTGCAAGGATTTCAGCTGTTTTTCCTTGAAGGGACTGTTTCACTGCAAGTAAGCAGGAGTATGACTTGAATAAAAAAAACTCTTTCTGCATTCCTAGAAATGTAAGAATGCACAACCATATGCATATGGAAAGAATGGCACACATGTTCTGGGTTTTTTTCACTTCATATTTTGAATTGCACAACGCTATGCATTTTGTGAGGGCAAAAAAGAGAGGTTTGGGTGGGATTTTTCCCCACTCAGGGGTAGAAAGAAGGGGCTAAAGTAGAAAAAGGAAGAGGGGAAAAGTGATCAGAAGCAAAACCAAATCCCTTGTTTCAAGAGGAAAAGCATGCAAACTTCACCTAATTAACAAAACAAAATGCATAGCACTGATACCAAGCACTGTCTACACTAGGCATTACTGAGAGTGGCGTTTTCTTGCAGGTTTTACCAAATTAAATTATTTGGAATAAATCCTTGGGATTAATTCTGCCCTGAGAAAGTTGGTTTCACAGGACAATTGGCACTGAAGCCTTAATCCAACAAGACATCATGTTTCCTGAGCAGCTCCTTCCAAAAGACACTAACGGAATTCCCAAAGTTTTTACAGTAACTCATAGCTGCAAGCCCACCTCAGTCTGCTACTTAATGGGGGAAAAAAAATAAAAGACCTCTGTCATTTCGATAGACTATGAAATTCTCTGTACCTCTACTGGACAATTAAACTGTGACAAAGATGCTGCCCTCACGCTCTTTTGCCACAGCAGCCTGCTTTGCCAAAGAGAATTCCCTCATGGTGCCACTCAGTTTTTGCTTCCTCTAAGATTGATCATGAGATTTTACCAATTTCAGCAGCATAGGGATTATCAAGCTAATGAAAAATCTCAGTGTGTTGGCATTTTTCAGAGAAGCCTTCAAACGCTATTTCCACTATTGATCTATTTGAATAAGAGCACACTAGATATATCATGAAACAGTGTGAAATATGCACTACTGCTCCTTTTAAGCTGAAGAGTTGAGATCTCTTTGCTAAACACTCCCCACCAAATGTTAATGCACAATTTATTTAATGCCTAGTTTTTGTGTGCTGAATTAGCTTACTACGCAGCTGAGTGTCCCTTGTGAGCAAGTGCTCCATTTGCACATGTCAAGGATCCTAGTCTATTTAGTCCTATCCCAACTGCTTAATGTCTGAAACAGAAGCATCCACTACATTCTTCTTGATCTAAACAGCTAATTTAATACCCTTGGACAAAAGGGGCCTGGTGTTTTGGTAAGCTCCCATGGGCCTAACTATCACAAAGAAGGGATTGTTGAATACACACATAAAAAAAAGGAAGAGATAGGAGGCAGGCGGTCTGATCTTTATGACCCACTGATTATTCTATCAGTAAGTAGATGCATAAATCCAGCTCCTGACCTAACAAAATACTATTTTACTTCCCTTTACTCTATATTTTATCTTTTATAGCCAATAAAACATTAAACATTACAAAAGGTTATGTTCTCACCAATATTTTCACTAAATGACAATAAATTCCAAGTTGAGCCAAGCAGAGGTTTCTGCAGCAGCTATCCTGACAGTTGTCTGATGCTTTCCTGCAATTCACTCTGAATACACTAGCGCCACTAATACCAAGAAAGCCCATCTGGAAAATCCGACACTGAATTTGAATCAGTCTAATGACCCTCTTAATGATTTAATGGCAAATCTATATACTAATACAAAGCTGAGCTCTTTTCCAATGACCTGGTATAGTATTTACCGTGGAAAGTAAAATTCCTTCCCTCACCCTGCCTTTTTGAACACCCCAAATACCAAAATCAGTATCAGTCTTCTTAGCTGATCTCCCTGAGCTTTAGATCAAGGCTCTAGAGTTGTCCTCTTTTTTATTCCACGTGATTTAAGAGGGAAAAATTAAAAGAATTGTAGGGGGGGGGGAAAAGGAGAGAGATGAAGGGACTTCAGAAGGATCAGGAAGGGAGCAGACTAAATCTTTAATCTGCTGCAAAAGTAACTACTCCAGTTAGCTAGACTATATGTGTACAAAAGGCAGGCAAAGTGGAAAATGGGTCCAAAAAACTATACACATTTTATGGTCCATTGATTTGTGAGATAATGGCAGAGCATGCAGTCGTTTTGAACTGGATACAGATAAAAACCACTCAGAACCACTGGCCAGTAGACTCCCAAAAGACTGAAGATAGGACAAAGAGCACTGGCAGGACAGACATCGCAGGAGAGAGAGAACAGTTCTCCTACCACAGCACAAACTTTCCCCAAATGTTTCAGCCTAAAGGGTTCCCTCAGTCACCATCTGTTCCGTTTATTATATGAAGCATTGTTTTTTGAACTGTGCATTCTCATCTCAGACACCTGGTCCCAAGTTTGCAGAGACTCAGTGTAGTCCTAGTGCAATGTAAGACCAAGACCTGCACGTCAGACAACTGTGAAAGTACTTACCCACCTGGAAAACTAAGCTCAGATACACAGGCTAAGAAAATTGGATCAAAGCTTCAAAACACATTTCCCAGGCAGCATTTGAGCTGAAACACAATCGTTAATGGCCATCGTTCCTGAAGAACTTAACTTGGGAGCTGAAAATATTAATGAAAATAGCTCATCACCTGTTGTAGTAGGTTTGCTACATCAGGAATTACTTAAGAGTATTTTTTTTAATTCAAAAAGAAGAAATTAATCTCTAATTTAAAAGGGAAACTGAGGCACAGATAAGCTAAATGACTTCGATAATGTCACAAAATAGATGAAGAACAACAGGGGAACCACAATCAGGTAATTCTGTCCCACACAGTGTTTCTTTTTTTCTTCTATCAATGACTCCAAACTGCTGCCAAGCTAATTAAATTGAGAACAATATACCTTAGTAAGACTGTTTTAAAACATGCAGTCATGACTAGACTGGGAAAATGTAGAAAATGTTAGCTAGCATCTTGTTTGGGGGGCAGAAGAGGACAGCTATACTTATAAAACACATTAGCTACCATATTAATCCTGAAACATGAGCATTTTCACAATCCAGTTTATGTCTATTTATAATTGGTGATAACTCATACGATCCTCACAGCTATGATCGTTTTCTAAAACAATGAGATTTTCTAGTGGCATAAGAATACATGATGACGAAGATTAACCTAAGAGACAAAGAAAGTCTGGGATCAAACAGCCAGCACGTCTGCAAGTCCAATATCAGCCCTATTTAAGAGAAATTCTGAACAAGGTCAAAGAAGCACTGTCCTGGCTGAAGGGCCTGCAATGCTTCAAAACCTGGTAAATACCTGATATTAGGAAACAGTCATACAATATGAGACTCAGACGCTGAAAGGTACGTAGACACCTAATTCCCATTGCTAAAAACGACAGGTCTAGATCTTCAAAGACACTGGAGTGCCTAATACTCTGCACTGAAGACTGAAGATACAGACCTGAATTTATAGATGACTCAAGACTCAAGCCGAGCATTTCACCTTCTTGGACAGCTCAGACAGGCTCTTACAGCTTAACAGACAAATCACACTGGGGGTCACAGTATTACTTTCCCATCTCACAGGTTTCGTTTGATAAATAACGCACAACATTCCCTTCTTTTCTTCCTAATATTTAATCAGAGCAAATCAATCTGTATATGTGAATTATCAACTACTTACCCAACTTCATATCCTTTTAAAATACATTTCTTACACACAGAACCAAGAGAGGCATCTCTGCAGCTTATTCATCTAACATTAAGGTGTTTTCTGAGCTACGACCTACACTAATCCAAAATACCGGCAACACAATTCTTTAACACAAAAGAGAGACAATTAGATTGCAGCTTCTCTTACGAGGTTCTGTGCTGCTGAGTCTCAGCTCGACTCATGCATACGTGGTCAGCCTCTGAATATTTTGTCAGTTCATCAGTTACCTTGCTGGAGTTCATTATTTTGAGCCTTTTGGCTCCTACCCAGTTCCAAATACTTGTTTTAAAACGCTGCATTAGCATCACCACTGATTACAGATAGAGCAGCTTATTTCTGAAATAACGGCACTTCTGATTTCTCTCCACAATCCTGCCTTGTGTGTATGGCAATAAATGGTGGAGGGAGGAAATAACTGAAAAAGTCAAATCCCACCTTATTAGGTTTTTTTATTTTCTTCTACATGACACACATAAACTTACACAGATCACATGCAGGCAGGTTTTGAACTGACAGGCCAAGCCCATTATCTCAAAGTAAAATACATTAGCACAAGACAGAAGGCGAACAGAAAAAGGAAGAAAATTGTCCCATTTACACATATTGAACACGTAGCTTGTGAGACCTGAATGTAACCAGAAAATAAAAAGCAGTTGCTTTAGTAAGATTTTCTACATTAAAAAAAAAAAAAAAAAAAAAGGAAAAAAACCCCAGTCTGCCACTGTCCCAGACGTAATTATAGCTTGCATCGGTCTCTTCTCACATTGATTTACCTCAAAGATTTACTAAATAAAAACCTTTTATATTAAAGGGTTTAAAAACAAACTATTAAAATGTTCTAATATTGGGTGCATTTGCAATACACAAATTTGCAAGAGAATAGAAAAAAATCCTCCTGTAATCCATCATTTGTAATAATAGCATTATGATATAGTCACAGTCCAGAACCACTGTGTAGTACAATCTCTTTTCTGCTTTCCTGTAAGTAACAGGGAAAAAAGCTTCTTACAATGAGGAAGGAAATTCAGAACTAAGAGCTCACAGTAAAACCTAAACCACATCTAAAAGGCTCCTGATACCATTTTTTTTTAATGAGGAGGATAAAATAGAAGTGTGAAAGAATTTAGATCCCCTATTATTAATGTATTTATTGTACAATGCCAACTGTTGCTTTACTGATGTATTTAAGTACATCATTGTTACTATATTTGTAATAAGTTGATTGCAGAACTGCCTCAGAAACAAAATTTAATTTATTATATAATCACAGAAAGCCTACAAAGTAATACTCATTTAATGTTTTTATTACAAAATCTTTTAAAAAATATTTTTCCAAAATATTTACCCATCTTTAGTGCTTCATAAATCTAAAAAGATTTTAGAAAGATTGGTTTTTTTGCACCTTTTTAAAAATCAAATAGTACTAAAGCTGCTTTAAATAAACATTTCTCTTCCATGGAACATAATTTCAAAAATTTTCAAAACATTTCATAAAATCAACATTTCATAAGATGACCATTTTGGATCACATAATTTATCCTAATTTCTACACGTAAGTAAGATTTAATAATTATTATTTCAATAATATTAATAAAAGTAGATTTTCAGATAAGTTCTGTGTACGCTTAGAAATAGCCTCCACAAGTCTTAAAGCTTGTTTTCACCTTACGAGTAAAATAAGTAGGTATAAACCAGACAGAAAAGGACACTTAGCAGAGGAAAGAAGAATATTGTCCAAATTACTTAGTAGCTATTCAATCAGGAATTCACAAGCAATATATTCTGTTCCATAACTAACAGACCTGGATATATTCCTTCCGATCAACCTTCTTAAACAGCAAAATAATTTTTTTTCTATTAAGCATTAAACAGGACCTTAAATAAGCCATACTAAAAAAGAAGTTCAATTAATATCTTATTTTCTTAAGACACTAAAAATGCATAAGCTGAACATAAACAAATTCACCTCACATAATTGAACAAATTCTTTCTGTATTAAAATTTTAAAAACATTCCCTGGTGTGATCACAACAGTCAGAGTAAGAAGGAAAGGAAGAGTAATATACACGAATAAATGGAAGTATCTCATTTAGAAAAGCTACTTTAATGGCACATGTATTTTATTATTAGTAAAGATAGTGAAAAATACAAAGAGTGTGCAATTCCTAGTAATTAAATTCTAAAGTGCTAACATGAATATAGCAAAAGATATGGTGATGTATTTAATTTTCTACAGAGAAAATAAGAATGAGTACCTGTTTTAAATCAGGAAGCAGCAGATAATTTCAAGATCAAACCCACTTCCTGTTAAAGAAAGGGGAGAAAATTCCTTTACAGTTACTGTCATTATTAATCCACTCTTTGAAAGGTTATTTAGAGAAAACGCTTCAGTTTTGAAAATCTTAACATGATTAGAATACAAGAAATCATTTGGGTTGCCTACGCCTAAAAGAGAGCAATTATAAAACTTGGTTAAGTATTCCAGAGAACATAACCAATTTCTAGATACAGAAAAAATACTGGAAGATGAAACTGAATTTTTGACATGAAGGCTTAGAGTCGGGGAATGTAAATGTTTGGAGAGAGCAGGGTTCATAATATATAGGGAGACACATTAGGATTTGTTTTGTTTTGTTTTGTTTTGACTGCAGCAACGCTTGACGCTTTCTCGGAGCTCCCTCTCGTGAGCAGTTGGTGACAGTGCACCAAAAACATCACCAACAGCAGGACTCGAATAACGTATGAGTTGCAATTTCATATTAAGTTGTTTCTTAATGCATCATGCCCCAAAGGGCCTTGCACATAGAAATTTTTGGTTCCAAAGATATTATCCATACACAGTTATCTTTCACTAGAAGGAAAAGGCTATAAATAGAAAGACATCCTACCCCGCTCCCAACCAAAATCCCAAATCAGCTTCTCTATGTGGTGCTTCCAAAGAGCTCACAATCCCCCACTGCAGTGAGAAAAAATTACACTTGAGGAAGAATCTTCATAAACAGTCATAGCAGTGTTCAGAGAGCAAGCATTACCCATTTCAGAAGTAAAACAATACATACCTTTCTAATACTAATGGAAAAGGTATTTTAAAAGCAAGCACTTTAAAAGCTTCTATGTTGCAAGGAACCTTTTACCAGCGTGTAATCATTGGCTTAAGTTTTGGCTGAGCTACAATTTATTTTAATTAATCCATTCTAAATCTGTTTCTCACTTGTAAAACATCTTGCATTATTCTGTATCAATGCACTGCAACAATAAACTGCTTGTTTTTATAAGATGTTCAGATGCTGCGCTAATAGAGTTACAAATTGCAGAAATAAGGATTTTTGCACCAAGGAACTAGCACAGTCTGGTACAGGCCTGACAGCTGTTCCATATTTGCAAGCATTTAGTGACTTTATCGTACTCTGAATTAGGCTGTTTAGACTCTGACTTAGACAAACTCCTCTGAAATCTGAAGAAGATAATTCTGTATAAGGAACAGTAAAAGTCACCCTTATGCATACAACTGGAAACCACACCAAGGAAACCACCTACAGCCATTCTAGAAACATCGTTACTTTCTTAGTAGGTATTTAAGTCAATACTTGCCCAAAGGTACACTTCTTTAGCCCCCATGTTCCAACATCGGTGTTACACAGCAGGTCTGATGATAAGAGACTAGTAGAAATCCAATTAAATCCTACCACTGCTATTTGTTGTGTAATTTGGGACAGTCAAAGAAACAGTGCTAATGAAGTGCAAAATATCAAAAGGAAACTTTTTGTTGTTGCAGTGTTATTGGAATGGGAACTCCAAAGAGCAAACACAATAAACTAAATCAAGATCTGACCTGGAAAAACCTGAAATCAGACCCTTCTTCCACACATTCTTGGGACAGCACAGATCTGGAGAGGCAAATGGCAAATTTTAAATACTTTTTTTTTTTTTCTTCTGAAGGTAAATAGATCTTAGACAGAGTAACAGTCTAAATTATATAATCAGCAACTGAAAGTTTGATTTTTTTTTTCTTTTTATCATGTGTTCGATTTGCCAGGTGAGGAATTATTAGTAAAACACTGCAATACCGCTAAGCAGCATTCTTCAAGGTATTCCTGACTTTCAAAGTCCCAGAGACCTGATTTTTGCAATACATCTCCATGGACAGGGACCTACCTTGCATATTAGCGAGCCTGCAACCAAATGTCAGCATCAACACCAGAGCTTGCAAATTTGTTCCTATCTGGAATATCAGTAAGCCAATAATACAAAAAAAAGCGAAAGTTAAAAAGAAAGAGAAATCCTCAACAACACCAACAAACAACTTTAATTACATTCTAGAAAGCTTCTAGATCTCACAGGAGACTAATTTGCTTTCTAGTCTACAGTCAGCAAAAATGGTCCTGGCCTTTGAAATCATGCCGGTTTATTTAACATCGCCTTGCTCCCAAAGAAAGACTGCCTGCAATTTTGAACATCCTGCAGCAGTGAGGCAGAGCATGCTAGCCATCAAATTCTAGTTGTTCATTCCACTGACTGGAAAAATGCCTGCCGTTTGATTTCTTTTATAGGGCCACATTTGAGCAAGCAAAGTTTATAGAGATGACTTACCTAATTAGATTCAGAGAATGATTTGCTATGTCAGCAATAGTTTTCAAATGTACAAATCTGGACTGAGGCATTTTGTAAACAGGTGTGAATGACACTGCTCCATCAGGCATTAAATTGGAGCTGCTCCTGAAAAATAGTATCGTTTGTGCATTTAAGTTACCAGTATTTTATCAACTGCAGCGTTTTTACACCAAATATTCCTTGTGGTGTACAGCCAATGATATTTCAGCAAGAACTCTCACCCTTTTAATAGCAGCATGAAACAGGCTACTCTGTGCTTCTCATGCCTTTTCTGAAAGGTTGATTTAACAAGTCTCAAAATTATCTCTGAGGAGTATATCAGCCTTTGAAACGGGGCTACAAAGCAGGTAATGCCTGAGGGAAAACAGCTGATACTTGCAGGCAGTTTTTTATTTCCAAAGGAACAACAGCTGGGAAAGGAGGAAATTATTTTCTCTTATGACAATTAATATTTATATTACAGCTGTACCCAAGGCCTCTGTGGTAGGCAGTGTGTGGACACACAAGCACCCGAAGAGCCCTCAGGCTTGGCCCTTGCACCAAGATGGCTGCTCCCCTCAGCCTTCGCGCCTGAGGGCCCAAGTGCAACACTCACAGCTGGAGAGAAAGCTTTGCTCTTTACACCTTTTTCTTCACATTTGCATGTGACTTTCACACAGTAGTAGGAGATAATGTCACAGTGAGACAAGAAAAGTGCATTCCACCAAGTGAGCTTACTTCACCACGGCTACAAGCGAAGACTGGAATACCTGTCACCACAGGGGGGAAACGCGGCTCTTCGCGGAGTTGAGGGCGGTCCGCAGCCCCCTCACAGCCGGAGCCTGGCCCGTTCCGTGTCCCCCCTCACAGCCGGAGCCCGGCCCGCTCCTTCCCTGAGAGGCGCGGGGGCTGCCCGGCCGCCATCTCCCCGCACCCAGAGACACTCCCGGGGGCGGGGAGCAACTCCCTTCTCGCTTCCCGGCCAGGTCAGAGACGCCCGCACACCCGGTCTTCTGAAGTAAACACTTAGGAGGCCTGGGGTCTGAGGTAAAACAGAACCAATTTTCTTTGCAGCAAAGCCCCTTCTAACGAGCTGAACTCTGAAATTAACAGCATAGTGTGGAGACACTGTTCTCTCCCAGAGAGAGAAGACCTGACTGTTTCCAGTTTATGCCAAGGAAGGGTATGCAGAGAGGCTCCTGCTTATACTTACTGCTATAACCACCAAGGTCAGATAACTCTGTTATTTGCCCCGTTGGAGGGTGGGAAGTGGAAAAGCTCTGAGGGGTGGCAGCAGCGGGAAGGAGCGGACAGGAGAGGGGACCCCAAACCAACCCCAGGGTGTTCCATCCCATCGGCATCACGCTCGTTATAAAAGCTGAGGGATCAAAGGGTCAGCCCCTTCCTTCAATGGCGGGCGACCAAGGGGGGCTCTGGTAATCTGCCTTTGATCCCAATCCATGCGTTCCCGAATCCAAATGCAGAATCCGGTTCCCGTCCATTGCTAAGTCCAGTCTGGAACTTCCCCAGTGCCTGAAGGTGATGTGATCATCATCTGGGAGCTTGATACAGTTTTGTATACATTTCATTATTTTATTATTAATATTTCATTAAATAGTTTTTTCTAAAATCACGTCTCTTTTTCTCTTTTCCTCTTCTCCCTTCCAGGAGAGCATCTGTCCTTCGTTTCAGTCAGGCCCAAACCACCACATTATGGTACAGACAGGCTGTCTTATGTGTTTAAGAGGGATTCAAAACTACTTACCCCTTGGCCACAGGCACAGAAAATGTTTAAAGGTTTGAGAGGGATTCAGAAATGTTTGCCCCTCACACACAGGCAGAGAAAGGTTTTAGCATCACTTATTTAGGGGAGGGGGGGAAGGAAAAAAATAAGAAAATGGTTTTGCTTCTGCTCAGAAATTGAATCATTAAACAGGGGAAGGCCTTTGAGGGAGTAAGATAACGTTTCAGCCACAAGTAGTGAACCCTGGGAAGAAAAAACCAAGACAGAAAATGGACAGCAAAGGCTAAATACATATCAATTATTCACACAGCTTTCAAATTAAAGGTCTGAAAGACACCCCTGTTCGTCAAGTAAAACTTCAGTTTTATTTATGTTTTATTTATGTTTTATTAGAAACATCGCACAGAGAGGCAGAGTCTTTCACAAGCACTTGTAACCTCATTTATCTTTGGAAGGTTAGTTTCTCTGGCTATACGCTGTTAGGGACCTTTGGCAGAGCCAAGCTGCTGAGAGGAGTGCACGCAGCACCAGAAAGCGTACTACATCAGTGGCCTTGCAGATATAAAGGCAAGCCAGGGTTAGCTAGGCAAGTCAACTTTTTCTAGGATTACAGTAAAATGAAGAGCAAAAATGGCATGTCTCTGGATTTGGGCGTCTTCCATCAGTTTTCAGTCCTCTCCACCACACAGGTTCAGCAGCGCCCTCTGGTAATCCCCTTTTGTGTCTTGCTGTAAAGTGAGGGAAGAAAAATACAAAATACATATGAGGAAACCACAAAATATGAAAGTATATGCACTATATTCTAAACCTGTGGGACAGACTGTGTTTTGCAGTTGAAGCCCTGTCAGCCTGGAGAAGACTATCTAGACTGAGTTTTATTCATGCGTGAATTGAAATTATTTATCATTTTTGCAATATAAATGCAAGGCCATGAAGGGAGAGAAATTTTGGTACAGGAAAGAGCAACACAACAAAGGAAAGCTGAAGGACTTGATTCTGTTCCTTCTCACCGATCACTGCAAAAAATCACATATCAAGTTCAATATTTTGAAAATTTGCTTATAATCTAAAATTGACATCTTCATGAGAAGATTTTGGCTTAAGATTTTGACACAACTTCATCTACGCAAGGAAAAATGTATCATATGCTGTTGTGAGGGTGGTTAGAAGACTAGTTTTTAAACAAGATGCACAAGCTCTTTACTTATGCCCCAAGTTAAATAAAACCTATAGCTCCTGCCCAATCACAGAAATGGACAAAAATCACTCTAGCTAAAATGGACACTGAAATCAATGGAAGCAGCAATTTAGATGCTCTATTTCACCAAGCGCAGAGAAATTCCGTTTTTTCTTTTCTTTTGGTCTGAAGATAGGGACAAGTGAACAGAATTTTCCTTTGTAACACATCAGTTGATTGCACAAAGCCTACATATACTGTCAAGTGTCTGCCAGGAGTTGTACCAGCTGTAGGATTTTTCAATAGTGCATGGATAATATATTTTTCTCACTGCAGCCTGTAAAACACCTCCCATAAATTCTAATGGTATGATTAATCCAATGGAGGCTGCTGTACGATATGAATTTCATATCATACAATTGATATGAAGAGAAAGCTGAAAAACTTACCTGAATGAAATAATAAAGAGATTTTCCATATTTCCTCTTGAATTCACTCTTAATTTTCAGCATGTCAACCTCGCAGCGGGAGACCATAATCCTGATGAGAACCTTGTCGCGGGTTCCCTTGCCCTACAAGCAGATGCACATTTACAACTGCAATAGCTGAAATGCAAAAAAAGCCACCATACCCAAGGGTAAGACAGCAAACTACAGGCAACTGAGATGTAGCAACAAGAGATACAATGAATTAAACCTTCTAACTAAGGTCTTTATTATAATCCAGGAATTTGAGTATGAACATACCTTTCTCATCAGCAGTTTAACTAATTTGCAGTCACAAATCTAACTACTCAGACTGTAAGCAGCAGCTCTGGTTCACCGGGAGGTCTTCCTGGTATTGCCTAATGCCTGTCACCAAGCATTTCTCTTTCATTCCTTTTTCTTGAGAAAATGTTTTGAGGCAAATTTAGTGTCTTATTTTGGCACTTCAATAAACAGCGTTTTCTGCTATTAGCTCTTGGTTACCTGCAAAAGATGTGTCTAGCTTTGCTAATTTTAACCAACTGATCTAATACTGATCATTGTAATGGGATCCTTCCCTGTATTTCCCTATACCAGATACATCTGAATAGATGGTCTAGGCTCGTAACTGTTAAAGAATGCTTTTGAACAATACTAAGTTAATTTATTCACATGCCAGTCACACATCATATGAATAAAAGAGCCTAAGGAGTCAAAATCTGATCAAACAATGTCAAGAGAAAAAAGAGCAGAAAGAAAGAACAGTCTTCCCTACCTTCATGGAATCATACAGTCTGTCCGCAAAATACAGCTGCTTGTTCTGAATGCACTGGACTGAAAAGAGAGAAAAGAATAGCTAAACATCCTGCCCATACATGGAATAGCAGAACACAGAATCTAGGAACCATTTTTAAAGACATGGTAAGTAGTCAAAACAAGGTTTTCAGCAAAAATTTCTCCAACAGGGGACACAGAGAAATTATTTTTACCTGAGTTGTTACTTAGAAGTTGCTTGGCTAAGCTTGTGATTGAACCACAAATGCTTACAATCTGAGGAAGCGTTTCCCTCCATCACTAATAACATCTCAGAATGCTAGTCCTCCTCCACACACACCACAATTCATTCTTCCACTTCTATAAGCAACGTCTTTTCTGAAAACACTCATTGTATGCTAATCCACGAGAATTCTCCCTTTCAAGGTTGAGCTCTGTTTATTCTCCATTTGCATTACAGAACTCTCAGTTCATCCTTAGTCTGAAATGGGTTTTCCTTTTAAAGAATTTCCTCTTAAACATCCTTGTCATCTTCATCTCATGCCAGAGTACCAGCCTTACGCCCCGCCTCCCCATTTCAGAGAATTCAGTGCCAAATCAGCTTTTATTAGCCTCTAGCATTCTTCACTGCCGTCTTCTCTCACACACACACTGTTCTCTCTCCAGCCTGTGTCTATATTGAATACTTAATGTGCTCAGCTATAGTTCCAACTTTTTTGTCTGTTTGGGGAAACAAACGTTAAGCCTCTGCATCAGACAAAAGTGGAACTAACAACAGATCACAAAACACATACACTTTTATCCTCATCTAGAAAGCAAGGTTTATATTTTGCAGAGGGCAAAAATATGCTACTTCTCAATACCTGTAGTATCCTAAAATACACTGGTTTCCAGTTTCTTTCTCGTCTAGCAACAGAGGAAGCTGGGCCCTATCCTTATCAAGATACACTGCAAAAGCACTGAAAAGATCCTATCTAAAGATACGCTTTACTTCAGGGTAACTCACCAAGATTAAGGAATGCATTCTCCAAATCTCCCTTAACCTCCTTCTTGATGCTCTCCAACATATCATATGGGCTGTAGCTCTTGTACCTGTCAAACACTATCACAAGAAAGAAAACAGGTGAAATCAAAACCAGACCAAGAACTGGTAAAAGTAACCACTCAAATAAAAAACACAGAGTGTGCAATGCAGAGACATACGATTAAAAAAATCTCTGTCCAAGTCCTTCTGAGAACTTTATCTTAAATACAGCCAATGTTTGTCAGTTGATAGTAAAGTTCCCATGCGATGGCCTTTCTGTTTGCCTTGAACACCTCCATAATCTGGTGAAATACTATCTTAGTCTTATACTAGTATTTTTTGAAATGACAGTGATTTAGGCCCCGAAAAGAAAAACTCTTCAAATGACTTTCCCATGTGGTTCTTAGAGCAATACCAGAGCTGCTTTTGAGACTCTTCACTGTCAGATTTAAACACATGATATAGCTAAGCTACCCTAGGACAGAGGGAAAATATAAAGGACTTCTCAAGGTCTCCTGCAGCTGTGTTTTCTAGATTTGTAACATTTTTGTTCTCAGTGTACGCGACATACAATTTAGCATTGTTACACCTGTGTAAAAAAGAGCTCTACACATTTGAACTGAGATTAACACATCCACAGAAGTAACTATATTTTTTTGAAAAAAAAAATAAATTAAAAGCTTGGACATGAATTAAGATTTATGATATCTTCTATGTTTTGAGTGCATTTCACGCCCATTTCAATCAAATCTGGGACAAAATAGTTACCACTTCGGTATAATTTTCTCTCATAGGAAAAAATTAAATCCGTCTCTTGATTAGTACCTTTCTGCAAGTGGGGGACGCTTCTTTCAGTCATAATGTTGATCCACTTGGGGACATCAGTTCCCTTTCTCTTCACACCAGCATCATAGAGCTCCTGGGGTTAGAATGAAAAGCAAAATCATGAGAATCAGAAGTTACACAAGAAGTCATCGCAAATATATACAATTTCCTTACTGGAAAACAAGCACTACTGCAACTGTGTCAGTGGGAGAAACACAAAAGGACACATGGTTGGCCAGACCACCAAAGACAAGATCTATGGATCTAATCTGAAACTAAGACCAAATATTTTGTATTTACCTTTTTCTACAGGTTTTACTCTATATTTAGCTGTTTACCTCAGCAGAACTGCTCTTGACAGAAAGCATTACCAGCCACTAAGTTCAATGATACTTCTCTCAATCTTACAAAATTATTTGGTTGCAACCAGTCTTTATCTTCACAATGTACGTGTTTCCTTTTGTTAAAGGCTCTCTTTTCAATATGCCCAAGGGCAATACCAGGGAGTTTCTGTATAGGTACTAGTGGGTAAGTAGCCCGGGAAAACTGATAACAGAAGGTATTGAGATTTCAGGTGGCAGATAACTTGACAGCCTGCAAACATAACTGTGCAAGACAGTCTGGAATATACACACCTACTTTCATAAATGCTTCTCACTCTCATAAAATTTGTACTTTCAATACCCCCTAAAGCTTGATTAACTTAAGACATTTAATGGTCATTACCAGCACTTACCCTAGCATCTAGGTCAATCAGCTCATAATCAATCACAGAAGTATCTTCACACCTTTTGCCCTTCAAACAAGAATATAACACTATGTAGAAGTGGTTTAATAGACAGTAAGCAGTTTATTAAATGCATATTCTTTTCTCTTTGACTTTTTAAATCTGAATTTAAAGGTAAGTAACACAATGGTCCATCCCCATTATGAAGCTGCTGCTATGAATGATACATTTCTGTCAAAATACTTCGCCCTTCAACATTTGAATATTTTTTTTCCCCAAAAGACAGTGAAAATACAAGGAAATTTAGAAAAAAAAATATCAGAAATCCAACTGTTTTACTGGCAGCCATTTTTTGTTGTGTTTTACTGTTACCAAAGGCCAGGCACATTAGGAAAAGTGGAAAAATATGAACAGACCTACCTTGGCCAGGGCAACCATTAGCTTGCGGAAGTCACCAGATGTGTCTGATATAATGTCCTTTTCCAGTTCTGTCTTGTACACTAGAAAACAAAAAATTCTTTTCAAGTAAACACTGTCCTACAAATACTTCATTACAAGAAGAACAGCTGCTAATTACTGTGTTTTATGCACATAAGCAAACAGCTACCATCTAAGTCACATGTGGAAGACAATGAAAACAAATGCATGCTGGCATACAAGAAAAACCACATTGCTACCAGCCAGTCATGAGAGTTCCTATGCAATCGAAGTCCGTCATGGAAAGATAACAGGAAAGCCTAAGACTATTACAAGGAAGGGAATACTGTTTTAAGCTCAATATCCTGTTAGATCATTCTTAGCTCCCAATGAATGTCTGCTTGTTTGATAAAGACAGCATTTAGGCCTTCTCCACTCGTGGATTTATGACTAGACAACTGCAATTACAAGTTTAATGCAAAAGACAAAAGCTGTTACAATGAACCAAAGGAATGCTGTGTGTTATTCTGGTCTGGTGTCTAAACATTTTCATTGCTTTCCAAGCGGTAATACTCTATATCACTACAAAATCGCATTCTTTCTTCTTTTCAACAGGAACATAACCTACAGCAGTAACATTCTCTTTGCTGATACATACTATTTTTTTCAATACCCACCATTAAGACTACATTGGTTTTGCTTGTGCTTTTTGACTTAGCCAGCACCTTACTAGAATTGCTTGACAACTACTAAGCAGTAGCACACAGCAATTTTCCACATTTCAGCCTATTTCTGGTGAAGCTGAACTCTGAAGCTCAGGGAAACAAAGAGGCACTAGACAGCTGCACTACTGAACTGCAATAAACCCAACCAGAATGGCCAATATAAAAATATAAGGAATATTAAAGGAAAAGTAGTATTTTTTGAGGATGGATTTTAGATCACACTTACATCTACTTATAATAAACTAAGAATTATAGCTTCAATCAGATAACATGCTTTAGAAAAGTTGAAAAACAGACTATAAGCTCTTAGGAAGTTTTATTTCATGTCTTTTCTGTCAGGTCTACCAAATAAGCTTACAAGCATGCTTCAATAGATTTCAGATTCACCTACTTATTACATAACTGATCCTAGAATCCATAATCTAACATCATTCATTCCATCACTACGCACAGAATGCATATTGCTTACCAAAAAACCTCATTTAGACACAACTTATATGAGTAGTAGATGTTCTTCAATTTGTTTGCTACCAAAGATGAAACTATATAAACACACACAACTATCCAGGACACCAGTACAAAATAGTATCTTATGTCAAACTGCCAGAGAATTGAAGCAGGTGTTGTGTAAGAGATTAATAATCAAATTCACACTGAGGGGAACTTATCCAAGTAATTAAGCACAAAAACATAGTACATTGAAACTTTCAAAGTAAACTTACTTTCCCTGTAGACTCTGTTAATTTCACTAAGCTCCTGATTTGTTCGTGAGCAGACGATTTCAATGAGCGTGTCTTCATCAGTTCCCAGACCCTAAAACACACACATAATTCAGTTCGGTGCTAGAAATGAACAGGCTTGCTTGCATGGTTTAAAAATATTCTCCAGACATCTCATCTCCTTTCTCCCACTCTATCAGTTTCACAACCGTTCAGGGATATTTTTTGCTAACTGCACCTGAGAAACCCTAGATGGAATATTTTTAGTTGCAAAATACTACTCCAATAGCTTTGAGATCCTGTGGGTATTATGTCTAGGCAACGTGCATTTGCCATGGGTGTCTGTAACACTCAGTGGCCTCTCCACCTGCATAACTGGATAAGGCCAACCCATCACGGTCCATGTATGATTGTTTTCTGTCCATTCTTCTACACCGGGAGAAAATCTGATTCTCAGCATGCAACTGGGCAGCAGTCAACTTGTTCTTCCCTGCTTTTCTTCCCCACCTCCCTCCACACAACTCCTCCACTGTAAACACAAAGCCAAGGATGACACCATCATTAGCCTTGGCCTTGTCTCCAAGTCAGCAAAGATTTATTAAGTATGTTCTGAATTTCTAGCTAATAAATAGACGTCTTGGATTGTCTGTATTTTCCATGTACTTCACAAGGCCCAAATACAGACAAAACATTACTATTAGCTATATTAATATTAGGAAATAAAAATCTATTTGGTATGATATTCAGATGTTATATTATTTTGAAAAAGCTGAATGAAGTGAGAGGTCTTATATAATATTTCAAAGCCACTTTTGTGGCCAAGGTCAATGAAGAATCAGTACTTTGAACTAAGCTGCATTACTACTGTTTAAAAAGTAATGTAAGTATTTGCACTATAACAAAATCATAAACCACATCAAAATGTATCAGCTACCAATTAAACTTTACAGTAACTCAGATACTCGAAAATAATGTGGCTTGATCAATGTACTCTAAGCCTCGACAGTTGTTTTATATAGATAAATCACAAAATTTAAAAACAGAATTAAAAAATTGAAAATTGATAACACCACTGCAATATTCTTGCTCCTGGAGAAAGACAGGAAACTCTGAAGGACAGGCTTAGAACAAAAGACTAACTTGGATGAGCTAAAGATGCTTCTCCCTCCAGTAACCACTGAGGATGCCCAGGTTACTAGTTGGTAAAGCCATCTGGCAGTCACATGCCTCGGTATTTTGAAGAGAAACTTTTTTTTTAAAAGACAATAGACTTCACAAACGATTTTTTCATTCTGCTTTGTTTCTTACCTACCAAAGAACTGTGTTCACATTAATGTCATTAGCCTCATATCCCAGCATCACTAGCAGACAGAAAAAACACTCTTATGCCTCCTGTTAGGACGCTGCTTGTTAAGCCCATTTGTGACAGAATGTCATTTGGTATGTGTCAAAAATGGGCATGGTTTGCACAGGACTCCAAGAGAAGTCTGCTGGGTAACATCTTGGCAAAGCTTCTCAGTCTTACACATCTGGAAATGGGGGTAATTATGTGGAAAACTACCCTCTTGGAAAAAGTGTCTCTATTGAAGGGGGGGGAAAAAAAAAAAAAAAGAGGACTAAACCCAAGCTATTTTATAAAAATGGCTCACAGCTAAGAGAATTAGGAAAGCTTTCCACTGAGTGGTTCTAATAGGTATTGAAGGCTAATAAAATTTAAGATTTTCTAAATACTTTTTAAAGTATTTCATAAGAATGTGTACCAGCAAAATAATTAACTCCTCAATGATAACTTTGCTTTACCGAACTTTGATTCCCATGTCATAGCTTATTATGCTCTATGGATCAAGCCCAACTTAAGCTCAGGCAAATTCAGAACATTAGTCTAGGTACTTGGAATTTGGGAACAGCCAACATATGGACAGAATATTCTACATTTGTGGCTACTCTGAGGTAACTTTGGGCTGTAAATACAGCTAAATTGCTACATATGGTCATCCTAAATGTAAAACGTCAGATGTAAGACATTCAAATAAAAAACCCCAACCCACAACAAAAAAAACAAAAGCAAACAAATCTGATTCACAGTAAATTACAGACAGCCTCTCCTTAAACCAGAAGATGGCAGCATCTGATTACTCAAAGAAGGGATTTGGCCCATCATTAAAGAGTTACCATCTCTGCACTGGGCTGGGTTTTTGGGTTTGGATTTTTTTTTTTGCGGGGGGGGTGGGGTGGGGCGGGGAGCGTAGTTTTGTTTCCTTGTCTGTTTTTTAACTCCTTTTTCATAGTCTGGAGAAATTAGTTAATTGGGGTTTTTTTGTCTTGTTCTGAATTTCAACGGACATATATACTTGGGTTTTAATTATTAACCTGACCAAGAATTTAAGTGATAATTATAAACACAAATTCCTAAACCTTAGTTTACTTGGAAAGGTAAATGCAGTGGTATGAGCACCTCTCAAAGTCTTGTTTCAGTGGCCTGCAGAGCGGGTATTTCTAAAGTAGCAATCTATTCCATGCTTGCCTGCGAATGTAGGGGACTGAGCACAGTGACTCACTGCTGCGCTGCTTCTCCAAAGACTGCTTTTGATGCCCCATCCTCGTCCTCCTTGTGTTCTACAGAGGCAGGTCTGGTAGACCTTTCAAGATCATGTTCTTTCAAGATCAATGATATGACCCAGTAACTGGAAACTACTGTTTAAGCCTATAAATGCTAGCTGAGGATTTAATGGCTCCAGCTAACAGCTGCTCTCTTAATGCTTTAATGCTTTTTTTTTTATACTATGAACCTGTGCATTGTTTTTAAGAGCCATCAGCAAAGCAGCAACCAGCCAGAGCAGCCTCTCAGTTATTCCTGACCTGATGAAAAATATTATTTTTCCATAGAGAGAGGATTTAATTATAACAGTCTAAAATCGCATGGTTCCAGAATTTCTCTCATTTTAGATGCCTTGCAGCTGGATACTTAAACTGCAGTACTAAAAAAAAATAATAATAAAAATCAGTGGACATGTTTGAAAACTGTAGCGTTGGATATGAAGTCCATACTCCTTCTTGAGACAGCAACGTCAGACTAATATACTTAAATTTCAAAGCTCATTTACCTTCATGGCACCTTTCAATTCAGAGGCATCATACTGTGCTGGTGTCTTCAGCAAGCCCAAGATCACTGTCTCCAAATGACCTGACAGAGCAGACTTGAGTGCTGCAGAAAGTTCCTGTAAAAAAGGAGGGATGACGGAAGAAAAAAAATTAAAGCTCACTTCTGATCTCCAGAGAATTTAGCCTGTAGCGCTTTAAGTCTCCAAGCCTGCAACAGTCTTTCTTACACAATTGACAAGGAAACAGAACATAAAGAGCTTTTCTTTTGTGAAAGCCTAAGAAAGAAATTAGGGCAAAGGAATTTTTTCTCATCCTTTGAAAAGAAGAAGAAATCCACTGGTGGCTGGCGAAGTGCTGGGAATCATGGTGCAGGCACATCTGAACGGCTCCGCTCCAGTCTTGACGCTTTGTTGGAGCTAATAAGCACAGATGGATCCGAGTTTGACTCCCTGTGGTCAGTGCTTCTCCATCATACTCCCACAGTTTTCCCAATAGCACTATATTATTTGTGTTTTTCCTATTATCCCAGCCCTTTATGAGCTGAGACATCAGAAAATTGACTGCACAGTTATTCCATTGTACAGGCCCAGTTCCCAAACATCTAGCTGAAGAGGAAAAATCATCCCTGAGCACAGAAAAATTATCCCTCTCTTCAACGAAACTATCAGAAGCGTGTAACCGAAGTCTCTACTGTTAATTGCAAGTCAGAGAGAAAGAAATAGCCAGGTATGTTCACTTCACAGGATGCATGGAAATCTGTAGCAAATAAAGTGAGCGGTATGTCCTCTTTTATGGGTTTCAGATGCAACTTGAATAATGCTAGTATCAGCTTCCTTGTACTGCAGTTACAAAGTTGAAATCCCTGGGATCACGACTGAGGTTCACACAGATGCACGTATTCCCTAAACTGAAATTAAGTCTGCGGCATTCAGAAGAAAATTGCTGCATTTCAATTGCTGGTTTCTACACTAACGATTTGTGAGCTTGAGGGGCTGGGGAAAAGGGGGTAAAGAAAGTGTCCTTGGCAAAATTGAAGCTAAGTTTGTACCAGAGAGACAAAGAGCCAAGGCACTTAGCTCATTTCCAGTGTCACCCATTTAATCCAGGGCACTAATACATGCTAATACTGTATGCACTTACTGCATGGATCGACCAAGATCGTGAATGGGTGGTTTGGGCATCTAGCTGCTTTAGTCTAAGAAACTTCTTAATACAATAACTCGATTTTGGATACAATGTTCCATCATTCATTTGGTGAAAACAGGTTCTTCTGACGTCAGCTGAAACAGCAAAAATACTTCGTATCTCTATAATAAATTTTAGGACAATGCCATGAATTCCAATTAGCTGAGTGAAGTTTTTGTAATCTTTGCACTTTGGTGTGAAGGCCGAAGAAAATACAAATCACTAGGGTGAGATTTACCAAAATAACTGCAATAAAACATCTCAAACTGAACCAAGAACCTGCCCTCACATTAGCAGGCTTCTGGGGAAATAAGGTCTTTGCCGCCCTGCAGGAAAGCAGGGTCTCCACTCCGCCAGTCTCTGCCATGGCTAGGAGCACTCTCAGAGAAGTGGGAAACAGATAACTGACGGATATCATTAATTTATGAATAGCAGAGAGAAAAGGTTTTACTAACGTGTAAGTGTTCCAAATGAGCATATTAGCAGTCTACTTCAAAGTCAGAGATTGTTGGCAGCAGTTAGGACTGACCAGACACACACGCAGAGCCAGTATTCACTGGTAGCTCCATTAACATTGGTGATGGGGAAAGATTGCATAGATCAAACACCATTCCTCAAGTTTAACAGCAGTCTCTATTAGACACAGCTCAACTCAAAGCAGTGAAGAGAGAGGTAGATCTGTGACTTTTAAAAATTATAATGATCTATTGAGAAACCCTGCAACACAAAACTGGCAGCCTAGTACAACACAACACATTGCCAAAGAAATCTGCATAACCCATTGCCAAAGAAAGTCATGAAATACTGCCCCTAGAAGATATAACTTCACATCTTTTCATATCCCATTTCCTCCTCTCTTGCCATTCACTTATTTATTTCACTGAGTGCTTTCTACTACAATTTCCATTGTTTCTACAGACTGTTTTATTCTTTGGCACTTGTTAAAGTGATAAATTCAGTTTGCTCTTGGGTCGCGGCAAGGAAAAAACGTGAGAGAGAAACATTTAGATGAAAAAAGGTGCAGATTTTCTTGACTGTGCGTTTTTGTGGTCATGCAAAACATTTAACAAAGCTTTAAGTGTCACATTTCACTACTAGGGTCCACTCATATGCACGATTTTCCCAGTGCCCATAGGGTGTGACCGCCAGGGTGCAGACCTGTGCACACATGCATGCGTCCAACTTGTGCGTGCTTCTGCATGTACCTCTATCAGCCATGCATAAAGGTTGGTGAATTTCCAAAATTTAACTCTAGATTTACATTTGGTTTCAGATGCGCATTCTGGGCTGCAATTGGAGGACTATCATTTGGGGTCTGGCAAACCTGAAAGAGATACATTCATCATAATCCTAACTCTATACAAGTTTCCTCTTTTTCGTGGGCATAAAACTTCAATTATGGTAAGATTCTCAAAACTTCAAAAGTCAAGAGAACAGCTCTTGCCTTCCAGATAGCAAGCCTCATTATGCAGAATTCCACATGCATTTTACAGATTTCTCTCCATCAACAGATCAGTACCTAAGGTGTTTCTAATGGGATAATATCTAGTGATAGTTCAACTCATTATATCACTCCGTTCCACACCTGCAGCGTTCGTAGCACAACTGACTGCAGTCTCTTCTCATTTAATCTAGCTCTGTGAACAGAAACAGAATACTTTCAATCCCCTAAACCATCTCCCTTTCATCTTTTCCTTCAAACTGAAGGAAATGGCTTTTCACTATTGTTTAGCATATTTCACCAGGGGATCCTGTTGCTGGCTGGCTGATATGTCACCCATTG
This sequence comes from Larus michahellis, assembly GCF_964199755.1. Lineage (NCBI taxonomy): Eukaryota > Metazoa > Chordata > Aves > Charadriiformes > Laridae > Larus > Larus michahellis. Next base: position 18,500,243 of record NC_133904.1, read on the forward strand.
TGATTTCTGGAGGTGCTAGGAAACCACTGTCTCCAACAGATTTCAGTTCCAGTTGTGCATACTCAATAAATTCAGAAGTCCCACCAGTCCTAAACTGTGACCAGCAGGGACAAAGCAGATGCATCTTTAATTTCAGTGAAAAGCTAAATCAAATCATACTTATCTCCAGTTTACACCCAGTTAGCTGTGAAACACACAAGCCCTGAAAAATCTAACTGTCCACAAAAAAAATATTCAATACTTGGTATTTCTTCATATTTTGCTACCTTTTTGGTTCTCCTCTGATAGGCAAAAGCAATATCCTGCCTCTGTTCATTGCTGCGGTTTGTCAGGATGTTGATGATGGTGACCTCATCCACACCTATAAAGACATAAGACAAAGAGTTAATGACACTTTCTTGCTGCTGTTCTCTTTGTATTAGTATGTTCTCTGACACTCAAAACATAGCATATGTGCTGTCTGTAGCAGAGCTCACCAGCTCTCATCAGTTAGCATATGTCATGTCCTGGCCTTGGAGAAAGGGCAACCAGTTACAGCCCAAATTTCTGACGTGATGCAGATCTTTGTGTACACAGACAGGTACACGCCTCAAAGTCTACTTTGTGACCAGCTTTGCTACTTCTGTTTTCTGCTTTGCTTGTGTGTCTGCGTACTTGGGTTCATTCACTCAGTACTCCGCAAAGTTGCTCAAAAACACCGGCTTTCAAACGGACGTGAACTTGTACTTGCTAAAGCCTGCCCCGTCATTTCGATAAGAGTGTTTTCAATTAAAGCTTATTAATAAAGTAGTTCTATTTAACCCATAGTCACTTAACTATCACTCCAAACATAAGAATGGGAAAATAAAACAGTGTATTTCATTCTCTCAGCAGCTCAAAAGACAGAAGGGGTTTTTGACAATGGAAGAACTATGTTTGTGCTACTTCTTTAAAAATCATTAAAAATCATCACTTGAAGATCCATGCTGAATTTTAACTAGCATGCCTCAAGGACTTGGATGCTCAAACTCACAACCTATCTTTTAAGTAACTGAATTATGTTTCAGTAAAGGTTTAGTTTGAAGTGAAGTTTTCCAAATCCGTGCAGTTAAATGCAATTGCAGGCTGAATGCAAGGAGATCATGAAGATTTATTGTAAGTTAAAAGCCAAAGCATGCATCTAGGATTAGATACTCTGGCTGTCAGTGGAACCTAATGCACACCACACCTTTAACTCCTGCAGGGTCATCAGTGCAGGTCAATGCATATAAAGAAAAAACTTTTATGTTGTACAGGAAGCAGGATTTCCAGACGTTATTTCCTAGAGAGAGCTACTCGTTACTCTATGTTCTTTCCAATGCAGGCAGCATCTTGTGACTTTTCCACTTGCTCCTGCCTACTGCTACTAACTTGCCCTTCAGATTCCCTCTTTTTCCCCACTTCACTTGTTGCTTTCAAACTGGATTCTCCTGAACTTCCATTCTTTAGACTGGTACAGTTCTTCCTCTGATCATTATTCTCATCTGCAGGTTGGTCTTGGCAACTCAAAAGATACCGCAGAGCCTAATTGGACTGGAGGCTCTTGAGCTTCTTGAGATGAACCTGGAGCATCTGACTTATCTCTGTTACCAGTGATAGGGCTCTAACCCAATGGACATACAATTAACACGTCTCTCAAAGAGCTCTCTGCAAAGACAGCTACCTTCTGTTTATTCACATTGATGGAAAAAAGCCAAACAAGCTGTATTTATGTTCCTGTAACTAACCATTAAAGTTATATTCAATACTTTCTCTTACTATGAAAGCTTATAAAACTCCCCTTGCAAGAAGCCAGTCTCCATCACTCAAAGAAAAATGTTTAGAAATGCAAACCCCTCTGCCACAAGAAAAGAATTGTTAACAACAGACACAGCGCGGTCGGGGGGTGGGCGAAAGAAAAAAGAAAAAAAGAGAGTTGGAGTAACAAATAAGAAAAACAGCGTGGCACACTTTGACACTGAATGTATCTGAACCGAATTGAAAAGGTCAGCCTAAAGTGTACTTTCAAATTTACCTACCAAATGGCAGGTGGTTGAAATTTCCAAAGGCCCAGGTGAGGACTGGAGCTTGCTCCAGTAAAATCTCATTTTGAATTTAATTTTCTTACACTGTTTAAAGTACCAAACACAACTATGTTTTTGGAGGACAATGATAGTCTTTTTCTTAGAATGCTTTGTAAAAAGATATAAGTGAGAGAATTTGAGTCCCCTTCCCCAATTCTCCAATGCCCATTTGTGTCTGTATCGCTGAATTCAGCCCCTAGGTAAAATGTCTGTTTGTATTTCATGTACATTATTGGGTAACCAAACCTGTCTGGACATGCCATTCAAACACAGGTGGAAAATAACAGCACAGCGGGAAGTAATGTCCAGATAATAAAGTCTTCCAAACAGAAGAGTTTGCATAGCTTATAAACAGATGGACAGAGGAGCCAGGTAGCACAGCTCTCATTCTTATGCTCAAATATCAAGCTAACCTATAGCCATGCTGTGTAACCACTTGTTTTGGCCCATTGCCAGACTGACTGGATGAAGCTTTTAAGGCAAAACTATTTCTAAATATTGCGTGTCTAATACAGTGCATATTCTTCTGCAACAGAAAGATAACATTTAACTAGTTATTTTTTCCAGTGAGTTGCATGCCAGGTTTTGAAGCAAATAGGTGCTCTAATCTAGATGTCAGAACAAGCCCGGAGTTTTGACTCAGGTCCCTCCATCTACTACAAGTATTATGAATAGCTTCTTTCACGTTTGCACACACATCAGTGTAAGTGATAATTTTTGGACAAAAAAACAGAAAGAAAGAACTGGATCGGCAGCTACCAGCAGGACTCAGATCCCTGCCAAAATCCATCTACATTTATTTTCCTTACTGCCCAAAGCAACTTTACAGCAACTTGAAACAAAGGACTACAACAGATATTACAAAATTAATCATATAAAGCATGAATGTTGCAAAAGACATTTTAGCCCCTAGCTAGAGATTCTAAAATGATGAGTCAAACCTCAAAATTCCTTTCTCCCTCTTCACCACATTTTTCGTGATGAAATACTGTACTCGATAGCCCCACATCCTCAGCTCACGCTGAGGCAGACCTACACCAGTGCTATTCACACAAGCTTGGCCCGCAAGAGTCAAAAGGGCCTGGAAAGCATCGTATGTCTTAGTTACAAATTTTGGTTTGAAAACATGCTGACTTCACATTTCAGCCATAATCTGCTCCTGCACATTTTAAATTGTTCCCATTTTATAAAAAAGGAAAACAAATTCTCCCAGTCCAGGAACGGCCACACACAGACATTGGGCCTTTCAGCTGGTGCCGGGCCACAGCGTAAGCCACTGTTTAAGCTTTTTAATAAATTCTAAATTTAAACTATTCTTGGCATTCAAAACCGGCAAATGATATTTTCAAGTTTTATCACAATTGTGATAGATTAGAAGCCCACAAATGACTGCGTTTCTTATTCCTATGCTTTGTGGATGGAAATATGAAGTTAACTCATTGCTCTGGCATTTAATGGAAAATGAGTGCTTGTAGTTCACACTTGGGAATCGTGCTGCATGGACAGGATGCTGACTCACATCTGCTGAGGTGGGGTGGAGCAGGAGAGCAGTTCAAACAGTTTTCTCTGCTGTTCACTAAAATCTCTGGAAGTTTCAGGGAAATGAAACAAAAGTTTATTTCCAAATTTATTCTGGCTGGGCAGATTTTATCAGTGCATTTCTATCAATGGGCAGCTGAAAATTCGGCATTGTGGCTCATTTTTTTTTTAAAACAAGAAAATTCCTTGCAGATGGAAATATATTTGGGGGAGGGGAGAGGGGGGAGCAGATCATAAATAAATAAATAAATAAATAAATAAATAACCCACAAGACTCTGATTAACAACAACTTTTCTTCTAAAAGAGGCAAAAGAGGCAATCTGTTGCACTGGTTAAAATGACAGTGTTATGGCTCAATCAGCAAAAAGAGGAAATTAACACAACCGAAAGGATCAGTCAGAGTTTTTAATTTTTTGGTTTAAAAGCGACTGTACTTGAATTTCCATGAGCCAAAACAACAGCACCAGCATTGTTCTGAACAGAATGGACGATATGGACAGCCACTTAACTTTCTAGGAGGAGGTGAGAACAGAGCTAACATACTTTCATTTCGCAAGAGCTGGCATACATTCATGCAGCTCATTTACTAGAAGTCTGTTCTCTTAAATTTAATTTTCAAAGACAGCATGGACAGAATACCAGAAGCTATTTCTGTCCTAACAGCATCTAGTTACTACAGAGATCATCAAACTACATGAATGAATTAAATGGGATTGCAGGCCTCAAATTATTAGTGGGAGATGTATGTGATTAGCACTTGTGAGACCTCAACGGCACTATGTATCTGGTACCAACACAGCCCCAGGACTATTTACTGAGCTCACGACCTGCAGCATCTTATTTTCCTTGCATAAAGTTCTGATCTCACTGGAGTCAAAGGGGAAAATGTAAATAAAATAAGTCCATAATTTCAGCTCTGCTATTTTGCTTAGTAAGATTTCACCAAACCCAAACCATGTTGCAATGAGGTATTTCTTTACTGATACCATTAATATTCTGAATACGTGAGACTCATGCAGTTTGGTGGATTTCAGACACTACCCTCCCTCACCAGCATGCCAGCAGATTTCCTCTGAACTTTTGCTTCCTAACATATAATATACATAATATACATATATTATAATTTACACCTCATCATTGTTTTACCAATTTCTGGATATAATGAATTTGTTATAGATGTATGTTTCTGAGTGCTTTCCTACAACAAACCTGTGTTTGAATTCTGCCAGTCATGGAATAGAAAAAGTATACGACAAGGCCTCAATAAAAGGTTGTGGTTTAGTTTGCAAATAATTAACTATTCGTAACCTAGTCTGACAATAAAATTATTTCACAAAGTATTTGAGAAACACAAAGTCACAATGCTAGGGAATAACTCTGAAACAGAAGGGAGACATTTCAGCAGTCTCCTTTCCTACAAAGAATTAAAAGCATACAAATGTATGCTCTGTTACTACTCTCCTAGTTAGTTTCTTCTATTTAGGCTCATATACTTGAGCTAATCGATACGTGGGGCACAACAGAGCATCATACAGAAATTAAAAAGCCTCTTGTCCTATACAGTAAAAAGTCAACATTTACAAAGGACATGTGCTAAGGCACTAGATTAACTCACTACAGAAAAACCAAATAGCCTAAAAATGCAACTGGCACAGCAATGACAATTACAAAAGGAACAAGCCAGAACTGTACGAGTTATTTGCATTATGCAACCTCTACATTGAAGTATCGCTACCTACAAACTGGTTTTGTATCATCTAGATCCATTTTTGCACATCTCCCTTTCGAGGCTGTTGGATAAATATAAACCCCCTGCATTTCGTCCAACTCTACTCAAAGCCCAAAAGGCTGAGCAATAAAATTTTTGCAGATAAATCTAAGCCCCAGTAAACACATCACAGCATTTCCCACAGAACTCACAATAGCCAAATAGATGTCTAACCTCTGAGGAATTATTCGGAAGAGTGTGAATGAATGCTTGAATATTTAGACATTGTTTAGAGCAGAACAGTCAGACACTCTCCCCCAGTCTTTGCCCTAAAACAAATGTGTCTGTTGTTTACCCCGTAAAATAAGTTCTACCCATCTTACAGACACAATCACCAAAACGGGGAGTCATGACTCCGATTCAAGGAGTCTGCATTACTGGGAACCAGGTGGACAATTAATTAGACAGTAACTTTTCAAAACTGGCCCGTCCTGACTGCAAATACTGTATTTGCATATTGTTTATATAAAAATGCAGAAGGTACACCCAAACAATTTTTCCCAAATATAAGACTCCATAGGATATCATTTCCACAGTACTGCTATAAAGGATACACTGTGAAAGATGACTTTGATGATTAGGAAATACAGGCCCTTTGGAACAAAGAAAAGGCATGGGTTTCAGATACCAGGAGTCCTTTATCCTGTACAGAGCAAAGCCCCCAAAATGCTTGGGTCTTATGTCCATTTCTTTTTGAAACTGACCACCTCAACCACAAAAAGAGCTTTTGGAAGTATTTATAACCTGTTATATCTCTCTCACTGATTAAAACAAAATGAACAAGTCATTTACTCTTTACAATTCCATGATAACTTGCATTGCTTATTTCTACCTTCTGGGTACAATTGCTAGAGAATCAGTGATACTTCCTAGGAAAAAGGTAGCTGCTGTGGGTATGTACTGTTTGTTCATCATAAGCGTTACATTTTTAGCTCAAAAACTACAAAGATATTTAATAGAATATCTTAAAATATTTTCTTGCAGAAGAATTACCCAGTGTGGCTGTTAACATCACTGTACAAAACTAATTCTTGTCTGGGTGATTCAGACTTTTCATTTGGAAAAACGCCATATTTTAGAGAGTTTACATTTTAGCCAATTTTCTGATTTAGCAGATGAAAATTTTCTGTAAGCAAGTATTTGAAGTGCAAGGAAACAGTAACTGGAAGAAGGGTCCCAGCATTCTTGTTCTTTATTTCCCCCAGGAATATTTCCTTTGAGAGAGTCTTTATGGTGGAAGATTCAGTATTAAAATCGTGAAGAGATTCTCCGCTTTAAAGCCCCCTTCCCAAAAAAGCTCCAGGACAATAAGCTAATGAGCAGAGATAAGATCAATCCTACAAACATGCAGGTCCATGAATAAGTTTCCCTATTATTTGTTCAAAGGGTCAGGAATCATCTCTCTAATGAAATGTTTCCATGTATCTTAAAACCAAACTCAGCAAACTGCTTATCTTTGCTGGAAGAAAGCAAAAAAATTACATGAGGTTGACTTTCCTGACTGGAAAAGCTTTTGTACTGCCTAGGATATTGCAATTTTCTTTTGCATTAATTAACAGCTTGAGTGTTAAAATGTGTAAATTTGTACCCATCCATGAAAGTCAGACAGTATATTTGACATGCTTAGATTTGCCCTATAATCAGAGCTGTAAAAAATTTTTAAGTCTAGACAAAACTCCGCTGAACACAATGACATTTACTCCTCTCCTGCAAAAGGATTTTTTTAAATAAGAAAAAAAATATGAAATGATTCAAAATCAGAACTGAACCTACTTTAATGAGCAGACAAGGGATTTCTCCAGTTAAATTAAGAAATCTTGCGAAAGGAAGCCTCATGCTTGTTAGGGAGGGGCAATATTTTACATTTTATAGCAAGTCAAACATGTGCTTTGTTGGCACTGATGGAAGACTGCATTTCTTTCTGATGAGAAACTGGTTGGATTTTAAACTTCTCCCTCTCCTGACATGTAGGCAAAGACTTGGCTGTTCCAGCTACGCCCAGCTGTTGCTTCTGGCGCCTGGAGGAAGTCTGGAAAGTGTGGCACACCCTTTCTTTCTGACAGAGCAGGACCAGGACAGAGGATCACGGCCTTCGGAGTACCACCAAGATATTACTCCGGAGTTGTAGTTCATACTCCCTGTACTCCTGAATGCTTCAGTACACTGGGCTTTCCCACACAGCTGCATCTCTCTCCCCTGCTCCATCACGGTCTCCTACCAGTCAGTGGAAGTGGTAGCACCGATATAAGGAGATGGAAACCTACCTGAGAGCCTGGGTCAGAGAAGCAGAGGACTCTCATTCTGCCTGCTCCTGAAATACTGCAACATTATTTGAGAAACTAGATTGTTGTTTCTAGGACTTTCTTTGACCCCAAATTAATACAAGATACATGAGCATTTAGTTCAAAACCCAGGAGAAAAATGTTCAAACCATCCCTATTCAACTGTCTGGAAAGCTGAAAGGAAGAAGAAATGTCCAATCCAATAATCCAGTAGGAATCCCATGATTCAGAGCTTGGTCCCAAATCACTGCCACAGAAGTCGACACTTCATTCTCAGTGGCAGAAAAGTAGTAGAATTTGAAGTACTGATGAGTCAAGAGAAAAAAAGTGGACATTTTCAGTGATAACCTTACCAACTCTTGGCTGCAGACTTCAAAAGCATATTCAAAGCAGGCATTTACAGAGTTTAAAATCTATCTCTGTCAAATTTTCATCAGTGAGGTCTGAGAAACCCAACACCTCCTAAAATAGATATTCTAAAATAAGGATATTAAAACATTGGTCTTTACACACAGTACTTTTTTTTTTTTTTTTTTTTTTTTGGTACATGATCATTCTATCTTACAAGCAGAATCAAGGCCACAGCCCATGTTCCTCACCTTTGGTCTTGATGGCTGTTTCCAGGGCTGCAGCATCCCGTTCAGCATCAAAATGTGGGTAGGCCTTAACTGTGGCATATGCACTTGGTGGGAGAGAATGCTAGAAGAAAAACAATCCCAAAGTTAAATCATATAATCCTGTCCTCACTGCCGTTAATAAAACATGTGCCTCTTGGTTAACTAGTATTTAGACAAGTTTTTAAATACAGGAACTACAATCAGTTATCTGTGAAAATGGAATTCTGCTAAGAGCCACTGAACTCTGTTCTCCTTATGTGTATTGTCCAGAAATCCCCTCACAGCCAGGCTTATTATAACAAAGAATACATACAAATAGATATTACATATTATTGCAGCAAAAACCTAACACATTCCAATTTTACTCACTAAACCTCAATCTTCTAAGATCTGGAGTTTTCTGGCTAGATCTGAAGGAAATTGACTACAGAAAGCTAATTCAAAGAAAGTTTAAGTTTCTGCCATGAAAGTCTACTCTATTTTAGATTTGAAGCCAATACTTTACTTTGGATTACAGGCTACAATTAAAACAAAAAGTCGAGGGAGATGGAACATTAACAATAAGTTAGAACAAGTTTTCCATCCTATCTTATGGCCTTTAAAGGTAACACACAAAAAAAATAATCATTTTAAGCCTATAGTTCTATAAAGCAGAAGTTACTCACAATCTCCTTTTGAAACTCTATGCCTGCAGATACTTGGTTTAAGCAGCACGAGGCTAACAAAACCAAATGACATTTCACACTACCTCTGCTAAGAATAAGAGGACTTGCAGGTAAATTCACTTAGTAAACAGTTGCAACATTTTAGAAGTTACCAGATTTTATCAGCTGTTTACTATTGTCCTCTCCTGAGGATTATAGCTTCAAACAGGAGGTCACCAGAATAGAAATTCAACTCTTCTCAGCTGCTTCAGTGTAAGCTAACAGTTTAGCTTGTATCACCTCCCACGGGCAGGTTAAACTAAGCCACAGATTTTCATATAAATAGCTGAGAAACATTTACAAGTCCCACTCTGCTGAGTTCAATTTAGAGACCCAAACCTCTGGCAGAAAGGTGTAGCAACTAACACCTGAAATTGCCACAGCTGTTTCCTAAGTGAATGAACAACTAAGCTTTCTCGGTAAAGATCCTCAGAAACCTTTGTTTCAGTCCCTAACTCCAACAGAAAGCTGGGCTTGTAAACAGGACTAAGCTATCTTAATGTCGCTGGAGGATCTTTTTACATGCAAATTGTTAAAAGAAGGACAAATTTTTAACTAAAAAATTCCATGGTTTTTGACTACGTTTGACTCTATCCTGTAGAGATCACACTGTCCTGAATGGATTCCTCTGGCAGCAACCACTGTGCCTTCTTGAGACGGTCTGTGTTATGCTGTAGACATGGGAAGTCAAAAAAGCACCAATAAAATGAACCATTCTTTCTTTTGTCTCTTACCATCAGCTCAATCTAGCAAAGTGGCCCCAGTTTGGCCCACAGCCACACCACAAAACACAGCCTTTCCTGTTAGCAGATCAAATTGCTCACAGAAAAACAAAATGGAGATGTGCACCGCAGCCTCAGACAAATCCGCGTGCCTGAAAGATTCCTAAACCAAAGCCCAATACTATACACAATCATGTGGTACTTCTATCTAATTAACCAGCACCGCTGGATAATCTAAACAAGTCACCCGGTGAGCTTAGAGTTGGGTACTACTCCTTCTGCCCAGGTCTAAGTATCTTCTGAGTCATTTGGACAGAGTATTTTACTATAAGATGATATCACACACTGATAAAACACACGGCATGTTTGCAATTTGGGAGCCATCTTTTCCTCTGTCCTTCCAGCCAATGCATGCATCAAGTTGGATTCAGATCCCCTGATGCTGGTCAAAAGACCCAGGAAGCACCATGTATGTACATAAACACAGGAAAGACAGAAACGTACTGGCTACTCTACCAATAAATGGTATTTTCAAATTCAGCATCCATAAAGACTATGCCTTACTCTCTCAGGTGACTGTATTGAGTACTTCCATGAAGCAGACAGAGGTCTCATCCGGGTGATTATTCTGCCTATGAAAAACAGCCAGTTAAATTCCAGACTATGTGGTCTCTTACTCTGGTACACTATTGTACCACAGTACTGGTACTGGATGTTTTCAGACAAGAGAGTTTTTCCAACTAACATTCCATTTAGTGCAATACAAAGTTTTCCAGGATGAGGCAGTAGAAGTCCAGCTAGTGTGTAACTGCACAAGCAGTTCAGGCCAGACTAAAGCAGAGAAAGACTTTTTTTTCTCCCCACATATCTAGCATGCTTCAGAAGTCCTCCAACTGGTTTACTTCCTCCAAGCTTGACAAACTCAATCCTATTGGGAAGATCAGAACATGAGGGAGAAGTACATATCACTAACAGGAAAGCTGAAGAGGCTCGATTTCTTCTGAAAAAAACCAGGACCCTTTCAAGATATCTACATCTCAGTATTCCCTGTCTTCAAACAAATCATCAGTCATGTTTGAAAACTGAGTAACTTGACATCATCTGGCAAGGAATCTATAAAGCCTTGACTAAAATATAGGCTTTCAATTCTCAGTGCAAAGATGGAGCATATGATGAAGCATAACAGCATGTTACAGAATCTTTCCATACTTTTGTCCTGATCCACCCAAACCATGGCAACTTTCTTGTGGATAGATGCAGACCGCAAGCATAGATTAACTTCACCTCAACTCCTTCCTTTCCTTAAAGAAAGGAGAAGATAATACCAGGCTGAAGCAAGCCAGCCAGTTTCTTCGTCTTGAAACAAATCAATTGCTATACCACTGATGCAGAACGCACATATTCCTTATTGCACAAGACTTGGGTTCAGCTATGATCGCGCTATACCCTCAAGGTTAAAAACTTTTTTTGGAGAAAAATAGGTGGTTGACGTACCGTGTTTAACACCAGTTAACTTGCTTCGGAGAACTGGGCAAATCCTTTATGTAAACTAGGTACTCAATAATTCTGTATTCCAGCTTAGGATCTACAGAACAAACCAGATGCCTGATATTTCTTAGCCTCTATGGCAGGATTTCTGATGAACATGCTGGCATGGAACAATATTCAAATTTGACTTTTGCAACTACTCACAAACATCATGGAAGAAATATTTCTGCCCTTGAGAACAGATTGCTCAAATATTATTCCAAAAGTAATTCTCCACTGAAACAAACACAGCCAAGAAATCTGAAGAGTTGACTCTTTTGCAGCACAAAATCAGCTTTGCTACTTACCTACAGTGCACCAGCCAGTTCTTTGCAACAGCTCTTTCACAAAGATCACATGGTATAATTTATTTCGCAACAAGTAACAAAAATAGGCCAAAAGTTTGCTTGTACTTAGCTCAGATCTGGAGTTACCAGATATAAAATTTACAAGTATAGCAAGTGTGTAAGCAACGTGATGAAATAATGCATGGATAGGATTCACTTCCTCTTCAGTGACAATCACAGAACCACAAATTCATGGCATGAGATCCTGACACTACACTGGTAACTCTACCATCTAACGTTGCAACATAAGAAATCAGAGTGTGGCTTTCCAGTATTTCAATAAAACTACCAAGTAAGTGCAGATGTGGTGGAAAATACACAATCAAAACCCAGTTTCTTTATGCTTTTCAAAGCAGAAAATGAGAAAAGAAGTTTGAGAAAATAAGTTTTTTCAAGAGGTAGTTTCGTTTTGTGACAACTATTACAGGAATATGATCCCCAATATTTTAATTCCCAGTAAGTAATGTTCTCCATTTTTAATTGAAAAAAAAAAAAAAAAAAAAAGAAAAAGAAACAGAAACAAAAACTTGGAAGGTATCAGCAAAACCAGACACATTTCCATCTTCTCTTATCATCCTTAACTCACTTGTTCCTTTGGAAGTAAGAGGGACCACAGATGCAAACCAGCCATTCAGTTTGTCCTGTGGTCTTTTATATGGCCCAGGACATGAATACTGCTCGTACTGCTGGCCAGTTAGAACTGTCATTAAATCTAGTCACCTCATGTAATTGTCCTGTGGTTCCCAGCTGCTTTGTGGCTGAGAACTGATCACTGCTGTCTAGGTTTTTAGTCAACATAAGTCTAAGTAGAAGAGATGTGTGGAATCTTGTAAACTGTACAGCTCAGTACAATTGTTGGTAGAGAGTCCTGTAGAAGAAATAAAATGTGGCATTTAAGTAAAACAAACTTTTCTTGTTTAGATAGTAATACTTACATCTCCTTCAAGGCTGAGCTTGCTTAAAATTTCATGGACAGTAGACATCTTGAAAGAATGCTGGAGGAAGAGGAAAAAAAAAAAACAAAACAAGAAGACTTAGATATATTTACAATTACATCAGCATGTTATATAGTCCTGAAATACTGCAGCACTGAAAATGATGGCCCAATGAATCTGCTAATCCCAAGCAAGAAAGCAGATTTAAGAGTTTCCAAGCCACACCACCATTAACACTGCAACAGAGAAAGGTCTTCATTCTATTGTACAATAAAAATTTAACTTTACTCCTTAAAAAAAAAAAAAACAACATTTCTTCTGCATTTTAAATACTTAAACTTAGGAACTGGAGAATCTGTACTGTAGAAACAGAATCAACTAAGCCTACAACTCAGTACCAGGAAAACTGTGCAGAAATATCAGAGTCTGGTCCAGCTCAAAGCCAAAAAGCAGCAATAAGCAGTAGCATTTAAATCAGACACTCAGTTCCTCAAGTACTCATGGAATACATTTAAACTATTTATGTTCATGCAGACGTTTTATAAAACCATAATGCTGTTCAATCTTTAATCCTGGACACAGGCCACAGATGCCTCTAATATCACATGGTTTTGCAGTGGCTCCCCAGTAATAAGAATCACAGGACAAGCTACAAACACCTGCTAGTGACATGATTGTCAGCTACCAGGTAATAAGGTCTCTTAAAATGACAGCTCCAGAAGTGAGAGCCAGTCAGGCAAGATAATCAATATCATTGCTCCATTGCCAGAACCTGCATAACATCTTGCTAACATATATAAAGAAAAATAAGGAAAAACCCAACCCTGAGACAGATTAAGCACATTGTGAAAATGAATACTGATAGGATATGCTTATGTTACAACGCCCTGCCTTTTTTTTCAACTCACTTCAACTCATTTTTTCAACTCATGATTTCTGGTCAGGGAAGTTTGCCAGAGCTGTATTACTGTTTTACTGGAAGGGTCTCTCAACTAAGGAGGAAATTTTTTCCAAAGGTTATAAGCCAGAGGCAATATTTAAGAGGCTTGACGCATTCCCAAAACTCTGCTCTCGAATTCCTCTACTGAAAGGACAGACTTTGCCACTCACATTACCTTCTAGGCATCCAGGTTGGCACCTGCAGCAAACATTATTTTGCCTGTTGAAACTGAAGCTGGTTTCTCAGGAACTCTACAACCAAGCTGTAGAGACAGCATTATCAAACAGAGAAAAGGGCTGGCTTGATGAGCGGTAGGAGAAAGGATAGCAACACCTCAAGACCAGCGACATTCCACTGTCTGATAACTGAGCCTGGAACCAAAATGGCATAATTTTCCGCCTCACTGGGTGCCACTCCCTTCAATTCCACGCTGTTGCCAGTTCCCCCCCCACCTACCCGGCCCCGTCCAGCTCCCAGATACCATGCCTTCCGAGCCAACTCCCCGCTATTGTGCAAGACAGTCCTGGGTACCTCCTTTCTACAGGTTTTCAGATTCTTTTTTTATCATCCATCAGTCACTTTTCTGATGGTATCAGGGCTTTCTCAGGCAAGCAGTATTAGCCGCCCAGGCAAATTTCCCAGACAAACCAAACTCCTCTCCACTCAGTGATCAATCTGAAGCCAGGAGCTCAGAGAACCAATATGAAGTTTGAAATAGTTTCTTAATAGCGGAGATCTGGTTAAAACTCCAAAACAAGTGTTTATTTTTTGTTTTAGCTCTTGCAAACCTCCTGTACATCAATAGAAAAGAGAAATCCTTTCTTTTAGCAGATATAGCAAGAGTTACGAGAATAAAATGCAGAAACTCTATTACATGGCTTTTGTAGTCTAACTGCAGTAATCACACCTTTCCTTGGTTAAAATACAGAAAGAAAACCTTTCATCTTCTGAAGCAACCTAGGTATAAGTAACAAAAGCAACTTTACTTCAAGGAAAAATTAAGATCCCAGGGGAGGAAAAATAAGTCAGAGATTGAAAGTCACAGTGATGCATCAACTTATTTGCAAATAAATCTTTTAAGAGCAAAAATCCAACCCAGCCCTTTAAAGACAGGCTACAGAAGTTGCAATAAACTGCTACCTGCTATTGGCACTATTAACCATGCTGGTTAGAGGGGGATGATACATTACTGAGCTATGAAATTATTAATGTTTACTCTTAACAAAATGAAATGCCTAACAATGAGACCTTTGTACTCTGACAGTATTACAACCAATACCAAGTCCTTAAGTCTTGCTTGTCACACAGAACTAAAAAACACCAGTGAAAGCTGAAGCAAAGTAATTGCAGTATAATCTTTCACAAAACAATCACTGAATGGCTTTTTGCAAGACTCCTGTTTCTAAATCAATTAAAACCCACATTGAATCAGGCTTGTTGGAACAAAAAACTTGGACAGAGTCCAGGAACAGAACTAACACACCCTCACGTAGAGCTGGAACTGGGAGGTTCATATCATCAGCACACAACAATGCTACAGCAACAGACCGCCCATCAGCAGCAAGCTGACAAAAGAAAAAAAACGGGAGTATTTGCAAGAATCTTTGCAGAGAAAGATCTTTGCTCAGAAAACAAACGCATCTCTTGTCACACCCTGCTCTGTAAGGCACTCACATTTGAGAACAGACTCTCACTGTTCTCTGATGGACTGACTTTATCTGATGTAGCTTTGACAAGTAATGGGTGAGTCTGAACATGTAAATAGAAAATACTTGCACTAACTTGTTCTTCCTTAGACTGGAAAAGAATCAACTTCTACCTTCCAGCTGTAAGCTAATACTTCAACACCTTAAGGCAAGTTTCTACAACCAGTTCTCCTCCTAAAACCGCATTACATAATCCTGAATCATAACGTTATTCTACTAAAAGAGATAGCATCTGCTTTGACCTCGACCCCCACCGTAATCACTGGCTTGCAAATCTGCTATTATATTGGACCTAGTCTATATTCAGTACCTTATCCCCATAACTGTTTGGTGACAGCGGAGTGTGTGTTTAAAAGCAGCCCCATATCTCGATTCCCAGGGGCACCTCCCAGGGGCAGAATTTTCACAGAGAAAAATCCCATGTGATCCATGGAAAAAAGTGTCAGGTATGCACAAACAACTACATTGCTCAATAAGCAGAGTTAGCATTTTAAGAAGCACTTATACTCTTGTAGACCAAGATTGAGCAAAGGGTGTTCCCAGACATCTGAGCCAAGGAAACGGCATCCCCAGAATGAGAGAATGGAAACTCTTTCACTTGGAGCACATTTGTGTCAGGTCTCCAAAAACGAGGGCAAGGCCTGGCAACAGAGGAGATGAGGGAGAGCAAGGAAGATCCACAACATCTGCTGTAAATGAAATAAGGACTCAAATTCATTCATTTATATACAGTACTACCCACAAGTACAAATGAGCCAGGCTGTATCTCCTCACATCACCCGATAAGGTTTAGCAGATCATTTAAAGCCACCACTTGAATTAAAAAACAGCTTTAAAGAAAAGGATTTCAAAACCCATCAAACCATGCTACCACAAACATACTTTAACCGTTCTCTTCCACAGACACCAGTAATAACACAGGAGATGTTCCATTCCAGGAAAATACAATACACATACAAAACTAAGACTTCAAATTCAAGTTATTCTCGCTTCTGAGACTTTATAGGAAAAACTGGTTGTTTTTTTTTTTCAATCAAGGCAAACCATTCCATACATGAGCTAGTGGGAACTGTACTCACTAAGACTGCTTATCACAACTCACTCTGCCAACAGAAGGCACACATAGGGGTGGATCACTCAAGGGCACCGGGGTTCCAAAAGATTCTTTCACTCTTGACCTAAATGTCGGGTTCTGCACATCTCTGTGCAGACAGAGTGAATATGAACATAGGAGCAAATAACATTAAACATAATTAAAGCTGCCGTGTATAAGAACGCAACTCACTTCTGCATGACTATCCTGAAATCATTTCACTTCTCTTCCAGTTAAAAATACATGACAACATTCCTTTGCCCTACCTCCCCTCCTCACTCGAGGGAGGAGGAAGTGGTGTCCAAGCTGACTCACAATCCAAAAGGCAGCAAGAGCTCTGCAATTCTGCTCCCGGCTGGGGCAGGGCGGGAGAGCCGTGCCCAAGCCTGGCTCTGTGAGCGAGGAACGGCACAGGGCTCCCGGCCGAGGAAAGCCAAGGCAAACCTCGGCAAGCCCTGCCCACCCGGAGCGCTCCCAGCACAAGGGCTTCTCTGCTGCTCACGCCAGCGGCCGATCCAGCCGCCGCGCCCGGGGAGCCGGGAAGGGGCCGCTGCCCCCGACTGAGGGCTACGCCGCGGCGGGGGGAGTCACGCCAGCCTCGCCACCAGGGAGGCTGCCCCACCGCTCTGCGGGGCTCCGGGCCGAAAAGCGACCGTACAGCATCATCGTTAACCCAGCTGAGCCGCCTTCTCCTTAACGAGGGGAAGAAAAGAGCATTTGGGGAAGTTCGACTAAGTTTGGGACCCGTTCCCTTCCCCGAGCGCCGCCGCCACACCCAGTGCCGGTGCGGGGCGCACGAAGCTCTCCGGGGGCAGCCTCGCCCCTGGCGGCCGCCGCTCCAACGCGAAGCCGGGCACGGGAAAGTAACGGGCGGGGAACGCCGAGGGAAGAGAAACGCGCGGGGCGCTGGAGGGCGGCGGCCGCACCCGGCCACCGCCCCGCTCCGCGGCCGCGCAGCGCCCGCCCCGCTCCACCGGGAAAGCGGCTACCGCGACCCGACGCCCGCCCGCACCCCCGGCCCGGCCCCACGGGACCGTGCCGCCTCCCCCCGCTCCGCGCCGGCGGGGCCGGGGCGCCCAGCGAGGGCTCACCTGGCCGGGGCAGGGCGGCTCTAGCGATGGCTCTGGCAGCGGCTGGGGCCGGCGGCGGCCCGGGCGGGGTTTTGTAGGGCCAGGCGGGCCCTCCCCGCCCCGGCGCCCCCCCGGCCCGGCGCTGACTCACCCGGCCGCGCCCGCCTCCCGCAGCAGGAAGGGGAGAGGGACGCGGTGGGCAAGGGTAGGGCAGCAGCGGCCGCTCCCTCCGCATCCGTGTCCCGCAGGGCCCTGGCCCCGTCCCCGGGGCCCCCCGAGGTTGCGGAGGAGGCGCCGGGAGCGGCGCCCCGGGGTGCAGGGATCGGGGCTCAGCCCTCGCCCCCCAGCCCCGCTCTCCGCCGAAGCTGCTCGGTAGCCGCCCGCCTCTCGGGTGCGAGGAACGCGGCCCCCGCGGCGCTGCCCAGTGCCCCCGGGAAGGCGGCCCCCGTACCCCTTACCCCCAGGCCTCTCCCCTGCGCTACAGGGACAGCAGCGTGCCGTTGCAGCCTGTGCTTCGGGCTGCCCAGGGCAGCGCAGCTGTGATGGTGCTGGGGGTCTTGGGCAGAGCACAGCACCTCATTCCTGGGCACACAGGGGACACAAACGGGACACACCGCGCCCCGCCAACCTGGGCACTCGCTGCCACCGAGTCAGAGCTGCACCCTCCTGCTCTGGCCTCACACACGGCGAACCCAGCTCACGCCAGCCTGCAGCTATAGCTCCGCACCATCAGCACTCGGTTATCGGTGCTCAGAGTTCAGCGTGTAAATGCCAGAGTATCTCAGCTGTAAGAAGTCTAAATGACGTCTGCTACAAGCAATAAATGCTAGAAGAGCAAGGCACCAGCTCTGCTCTGGGGCCCGCTGAATCATGCTCAGATAACCGAACAGGCATACCACACCCAGAAGCGGGTGGGGGGGTGGGGATCAAAACTGCCGCCTGGCTGGCTAGTGGAAAATAAATTATTGAAGCCCACATGTTACACTGGTAACAAAAGCAAGATATAGCTAAAAATTATTTCCAAAAGATCTTCAGTTGGATCACTTTAGCTTGCTGTTTCACCACAACAGCGTGTCCAATCTCAAATACTTCAGAAAAAGGCAAGCCCTCCCCAACTCCCAATAAGTGCAGTGATTCCTGTGATTTATGCCTGAGTACCTTTAGGTAGTCCTTTCATAGAACACTTTTGATTCTGCAAAGAGATATTTGCCTCTGCTATAAGGGTTTTTTGTAGGCACACACAGAGATGTCTTCTGGCAGACAAAGAGGGTAAAAAAGTTTTAGGGTTTGCCAGGTGCATAAAAACAGTGGTGGCAAAAGCAGGCAAGCACAAGAGAGACACAAGAACACGGGCTGAGAGAAAGAGTAATTGCTGGGATGAAACAAGATCAGAGATACAAAAAGGGAGAGATATTAAGAAATACTACACTAGACTTCGAACAACAGGAGGCAACAGAGTGGATGGATGAACTGGTCATTGCAGAACATGGAAATAATGTTAATAGCCCTCTTCTAAATAACCAAAAGTGACATGAAGGGGACAGCCATAGGAAAAGGCATATCCAGCGTTTTGTCAGAGAAGAACATCAGTGCCAGTATTGCATTAGTTTGACATGTTAGTTTTCTTTTCGGCAAGGCCACTGGGGTTATTTCTCTGTGCATTAATGAACCTGTCTTTAAAAATTAATTTCTGGGTATCCCACTTCCACCAGCATCTGTCATTAACAGTTAAGCAGATAACTTCCCCCTGCTTTTCAGGTTTCTTAGACAAAAAATCACTGGCGAATTGGAAAGGTGATTCACGGATCAAAAATACTTACAGTCCTAGAAGTAACAGCCATTCTGTACTGCAGTATTCATTAGGGGCTTTAAATAAGGCTAAGGAGCTGAGCAGAAGCCAGGTAGCCAATCTACCTACTAATGGATGCACAGTCCCTCAGGGAGAGGGTTTTTACTCCCATCTCCTGTCAAACATTCTTAAAGCAAAAGCAGAAAGCATAACCACAACACCCTCAGCTGAAAAAAGTCATTTCACATATGTAATGTACTGTAATGTACTGACAACATGCAACATGTATGTCGTGTTCTTGTATAAAATCTGCCGAGTCACATATTAATGAATTAATTCAGAGATTAACACATTCAGTCTCTTAACTGAAGGTCCATTTACCTTTCAGTCCTCTACTGCAGCCTGTTGCAATGACATGACTATTCCTACTTCCTTAGAAAATTGTTCTCTTTTTAATAACTTGATACTTCCTAAAATTAGAAGTAGCTCATATACGACCATTAATTTTGGTTAACCAGATCTTCATATGAACAGTTTGCAAAAGCTTTGATATCAAGTGAACTCTTATAATTACAGCCACATTAACTGCAGCATAAAAAGCTTTTTCCAGCAATTCCAGCAGCTTCAGAGAGGGAACAGAGATGTTGTCGCTAACATCCAACTTAATCATCAATTATTCAATCTCAGAATCACACATTCACCTCAGTTTACAACAGACAGCAGCCTCTCTGAACTTACACAAGCTTCAGGGACTGTTGATTTCAAAAGAAAAAAGACTGACAATAGGAAAAAAAAAAGCAGCCATATTCAGAACCATGAAGATATGAACATTATATTCAAACATATTATGAATTCCCCCAATTGCTCTCTGCTTATGTAGGTCAACTGACATCAAAGGCACTTGTACCAGCTGGGGAATCTAAGTCGTATGAACAGCAGAAAACACATTAACACTTTTGGCAGAACAACCAACCATCCCCTAATACTAAGGCCTGGTGATGCTGCCCATGAAAATATGATATATTCTTCATACCTTTGAAAAAAAACTCTGCAAAACCAGCAAGTTGAAGAAAGCAGCAGTCAGACTGTGCAAATAGGAAAGACTTCTGTTATCTGCCAAACAGGGAAAGGAAATTAATTCAATGGGAGAACAGCAGCCAAGTGCCTGAATCACTTCTTAAAATGAGACATAAGCTTGTTAAGTCACATGGGTTATTTCTGAAGATTTACCCAAAGCCTGGAGGTTTGTACAGCACCTATCACAAGGGGTTCTGGTCCACAACCACTGCTCCTGAGCACTGCATTAAAGTAACTACCGTCACCATTAGGCTGGATAAAAGGCTGGGACAACGACTGCACTTACCACCAGCCCAGTGTCTCTCTGTGCCTGCCTCACAGATGATTTACTGGAAGAAACACGCTGCAACTAGCCTGCAAGTAAGGCAGTGCCAAGAAAGGTTTTCAATTTGTTTTCACATTACTTAGTCCCCACACCCCCTTAAAATATCTGCATAGAAGGTCATATTTCAAATAACCGGCAACTACTTCAGCCCCTATTACCTATTTGTGATCTCCGGCTTCCTGTGTGCTGACCACAGAAATCACAGAGAGAGCACTTTTGTTGACTGGAGCTCCCCAGAGTCCTGTGGATGGGAAAACAAATGTAATTGTGCTAAATTCTCATTCTTCCCTTCTGACAGCTCACTGTGACTGTGGTTCATCCCATACTGTAAGGACATGCTCTCAGACTCAGTGGCATTACCATTGCTAACTCTCCCATTGTTTTTTTACTGCTTAATATTTGATACTAATTTTATCTTCCCCCCGCTTCCCTCTTTCAATTCAGTATACCATTGTCTTCCACCTCACCAACACCTTTGATTTTCTTGTCATTATCTTCTTATGTTATACTACTGAAAACTTGATATGCTTAACTCGAATATCCAATATAAGTTTCCCTCTGACCCAAACTTTATCTTTGCAATAACATTAGTGCATATGGGGTCGCACCGGCTCTCAATCGATTTTCTCTCACTTCTGTCCCTGATTGTTTGCCTCCTTCACCTACACAGATCTTGCTCACACTCTTTCAGGATGCTGCCTACAAAGAATCAAAGATACATTAACACTGGAGTCATGAAGGCCACAATTCTGTCAATATGTATTGCCTACTTAAACTTTTTTCTTGATTACAAAAAAAAAAAAAGAAAAAAAAGAAGGGGATCAGGAGAAAGGACTTTCTGGTTTAGGTGTGGCTGTGCCTCTATGTACGGTGTTGCTTCCCTGAATGTGTTATGTTGCAAGAGGATAATATAAATTCCATTCTGATTAACATATGGATCAGGCAGACCTCTGGGTGTTATTTTTGCACCTTAATTATTTGGTCTAATTTGGGAAGTGCCATGATACAAATACACATAGATTTGTTATTAGCACTTAGGGTAATCACAGGTTACAGAGAAAGTTAAGCATAACTTGAAAGTTACGCTAGTTGGGTTCCCAGGATAACAACTTGGCAAGTTATTATGTCTATGGCTATAGAAGAAAGGAGGAAGGACTCCCGAAAGCACACCTAGGCTGCATTAGTAAAAATCTAAACGCGGAAGATGTTTAACTTGTTTTGGGTTTCTTTTTTTTTGGAGGGTGGTAGAAATGCAACATTTTTTGTTAACATCCATAATGATTTACTCTAAATCTTACAGAACTGTAATTCCAATGTAAGTTTTTGAAAAATAGATTGAATACCAATGCCATCTTTTATCTAATACAATAGCAGAGAACCAGACATCTTGTTAGGTGCTCCACCTCACAACCTAAGCCCTCGGATCAATTCTATTCTGTGCAATCTCATTCCTGCACAAATGTTATTCTCCACGCAGAATTTCATTTACTTGAAATAATCCCTTTTGAAGCGCTAGACTTATCTCTGGAATGATCTTGTGTGTTAGCCAGATGGCTAATATTTTGTTACATGTGTATTTTCCAAGTGAAGCATTATAATAGGTAAGGTAGGTGGCATTTGCTAGTTCAGTCTGGGTACAGAGAGGTAGTATGCTTACGAATAGAACACCCCGGTTAGACACGGGACACCTGGACAGCCTTGCAGTGCTGTGGTTTGCAGTGTGACCTTAGATTGTTGCCTTCTCACTGATGGGGTCCTGTCTTTCAACTGTTAACTCTTCAGCGCAAAGACTAAGTATTGCATCTGCTAAAGAAAATGCTAAACAACGTAAATTACTTCATCAATATGCAGGAATAAATTAGATTAATCAAATTGTTTCCAGTTTATCTTCATCTGTTTCAAACAAAGTCTACATTACACAAAAACTGATTTAACCTTGTTTAAAGGATATATTTTAGCAATCATTTTAACTGATGAAGACGTGACAAGCATTATGTTCTACAGTTACTTCCCATGCAGAATCTTGAAGCGTTTCAGACACTACATTAGAACCTGACAGCGCATACTTTTCATAGCTAGTAAAACATCTACCTCTCTCCCCCACCAGTTGGCTGCATCTTGCATGTGACTTCCAAAAGTCTCCTCTTACATCCTGATACTGTTTTATCACTGGATTTGTCTTCAGCTGCTTCTCGACTCTATATTTGCAAATTAATTTCTGTCTGCTGTTCAGCATCCCTCCTCTGACACTTCCATGCATGTCTGACCGTAACCTTAGTTTGAACTCTGATTTCTTTTCAAAGATTTTCCTCATCACCAGTATTAATAACTCCATCATCCTCATCCTTTTAACTCGCAATCTCAGTGGATCCTTTCACTCTAAGCCTATGCACACCACGTTCTTTGCCTCCAGATGCCTGGGTGACTTGGGATCTGAATCAAGATAAGGCAGTAACAAAGCAAAATATTAGCTAAGACTATAGTTTCAGTCAGAAAGAAACTCCTTTAATTACGCACAAAAGCTAGTAATAAAGAAAGCTGTCTCAGGGCACATGTACAGGCTAATTAAAGTCGCTACCAATTGCCAAAACCCATAAAGTTTGAGTCACTGTGGTGGAATCCCATTGCACTGCCTGTCCACTGTTAATAGAAAACAGCATGGAATCATCCGTGCTCTGTCAAGGTGCTCAGAAGGAAGCAAGATCCTTTGTTAGTCTCATCTATCTGACACGGGTAACAACCTGGGCCAGCAACTTCAAAGGTGTAGCAGGCTTGTTTCCTTCATGGCTCAGTCCAGGCTATTGCATCTTCTTTCCCTCTGTTTGGCATACTAGCTAGAGTAAGTCAAAGCGGAATATATATTCAAGTGACACAGAGATTCAGTGAGGAACACGCATCAAGAAGAAATGGTGACCCAGCAATTCAGATACTTTTCTGTTCTTTGGTACACATGTAACTCCTCTGGCATACATTCATCGTGAGTATTAAGTGTCTGGAGTTCAGTTCAATTTCTAAACTAAAACATGAATCACTAGCTCTTTGGTTTTCCAGTGTGCCTCACAGAAGTAATCATCTAGTGTGTGACTAGGAGATGTTGCCTAGATACATACATAAACAGAAATGAAACACACTTGCCAAAGTCTTTGTACTGGTATTGGTGGCATGAGCAAACTCAGAGTCTTCACACTGAATGAAATAGTCGCAGGATATACAAACAATCACTATATGTGTAACTGTGTTTCAGTTAATTTCCTCAGTCCATCGGGGACTTCCTGATGCCCTGCTTAATAGCCAGCTGCCTTTTTATCCTACGATCATGGAATCTGAGATAAAACAAGGGCTGTAAAGCACATTAAAAGAAGGTAACTTTACTTTCTGTTCTCAGGTTATCATGAATACCTTCAAGCACAGTTTAATTAACTTAGGGCTGGAGAGTTGCAATCCCATCTGAATCCAGATACCATGCTGTCTTTGGTCCTGTATACATTAACAGGTTTAAAAGACACATCTCAAAACCACTATGACGAGTTCAGCTCTCCCAGCAACATCAGCACAATGCTGCTAGCACAAACAGACTACCAGTATACATTACAGCATTAAGAGAGACAAGAACCCATTTGGATGACACAGTGCTTAAAACGATCACAGCTGCCAGCTCTACAGTAATGTTCCTCAGACTGCCACCACACTGGAAAACACTGTAGGAAACATTACCAGTGCACGTAGGAGCCCCTGACACCATCCAGGACAGACCAGCATGAATAATCGCTACAGACTTTGGTCTGTCTTGCCAAAGGACAGAAACAGCTACAAAAGATGGAAGCTGCCAAAAGTCCTCAGGGAATTTTTCCTAGGAATAGTGTTAAAAGGCTTCATGTAAGACCAAGTCTGTTCTGCTTCATTGTTTCCCATCATTATGTGCTTTTTCCACTTTAGTGACTCAGAAAACAAACAGTCCCATGGTTTGGATTAATCTCCTGGCCTCTGCCCAAGTACAGGGGAGGCTGTCGCACCTTAAATATGTCCCTGAGAATCTTGGGGAATAATTCTGAAAGTTTCAAGGAATCTAATTAAGCACCATCTAAACTTACTCTAAAAATCCTTACACAACAGGTTCCTATGGCAAATCTGCAGGCTAGTAAATGCGTATTGCAAAAAGTCTCTCCTTTTTATTTAATATCATGCCGCCTCTGAAATGGCCCATAAAACTGAATTTAAAAATCACTTACAGATTAAAGTTCACCGACAGAAATCACCAACAGTTCACTGACTGTAACCGCAGCAATCTGGAACATAGCTATAAAATTTCAATTAAAAAACAATGATTGTGAAATAGCGGGAAAGTTTTTTGTGTTTTTTTGTTTGTCTGTTTTAAAATATATGAACCCTGGTTTAGTATAAAATAACACAAAACACTTAGGATTCTGAGTAAATTCTTACATGAGCTGAACTTCATTATCTAATTAGGCTCAGCTGAGGTACTAGCTGGGGAATAAATGATGCCTTGCAACACAAAGGAACGTCACAAATTCTTGATTAAATATGACTGTCTACACTGATGTCTTTTTTTGCTCTTTCAAGTGGCATCTTATAGCTTTAGATAAAATTTAAGGCGAAGTGACTTGACTTCAAAAAAGCTGTTGATTGAGTGAAAGGGAATGGCTGTTATGAAGAGCTTCATTTCTGCCAGGCAGGCTAAGACTTGCTTTTCCAGGTCAGAAGCACAGGTTTGAATTCTAAAACCAGAGCTCTCTTCCTTTAACGAATGAGAAAAATATATTAAGAGCCTATTGTTTTAGCAGCGCACATAATGCTTAATGTTTGCTTTCAAATAAGCCTTCAGTAAACACTTCTACTTGAGCTGGATAACTTTCACTGTGTGTGCTAGTAGCTAGTGCTCACACAAGGAACGATCTTTAACCTTTAAGGAGATGAAACAAAAGGCTGTAGTGATAGCACAATATAGATAATTTTAAACAGCTTCTCAACACTAAGGTTTATTGTTCTAATGCTACTATTATCCAGGAAGGCATTAATACAACAACGAACAGCCATCACAGCGTGTGTAGAATAACTGAGTTCCAAACAGCGGAGGAAAGGAGTGGAAGCATAGCTGACTGATCAACAAGAACAGACATGGAGAGACAGAGGGCTGCTGTCCTTCCTGCGGAGAGAGGTTGTACCAAAGAAAGCCTTCAGGAGGGTTTTGCCAGCATAGAAGGCTAGAACCTGAAGATTAAGCCACAGCCTGACACATTGTCCTGGTTTCAGCTGGGATAGAGTTAATTTTCTTCCCAGTAGCTCTCACATTTTGGATTTAGTATGAGAATAATGTTGATAAATCCTATTGTTTTAGTTGTTGCTAAATAATGCTTATATTAAGTCAAGGACTTTTTCAGCTTCTCATAGAAGCTGAGAGGGTGCATAGACAGGACAAGCTGGCCAAAGGAATATTTCATACCACAGACGGCATGCTTGGTATATAAATGGGAGTTGGCCGCGGGGCAGGAATCTGCAATCGCTGCTCAGGATGGGTTGGGCAATTGATCATCGGGTGGTGAGCAATTGTATTGCATCACTTATTTTGTAGAGTCCTTTACCATTGTTATTATTTTCTCTTCCATTACTGTTCCATTAAACTATTTTTATCTCAACCCACCCGTTTTTCTTCCTTTTTCTCCCTCTTCTCCCTACCCTACTCAGGGGGGAGGACAACGGGGGGAGTGAGTGAATGACTGCATGGTCCCAGTTGCCAGCTGGGGTTAAACCACAACACACATGCATACACACAGAGCGGCATGAAGCTACAGACATTTAAATGCCAAAGAAATGTGTACAATATTTTATCTTCTCAGTTTGTCTATTTGGGGTGGTAGAAAATCTATAAATGGAAGATAATGCGTTCGTTTGATAAATATAATGCCATGTGAAATATCTTCCCCGGTGAAGGCAGGAAACAAACTTATTTATTCATGTACCCGCATACAAATTCACTGCTTGTTATTTAAAAAAAAAAAAAAAAAAAAAAAAAAAAAAAAGGCTGTAGTGACAGGTCTATTGACCCACAAGTTTCTTTTTCTCCAGAGATAATGACAGTGTCAGTACAATATCCTCTCCAGGTTTCTTAACCTAAGTGTGCTGCTTTTGGACTAAACAAGCCCATCTAATCAATCTTACTGTGGATTCTGCTTAGGTTACCCACAAAGAAGCCAAAGAATTTCAACTGTGACGTGAGCACTTGTTAATTTGGAAATGACTACAAAAATCTGTTGGACGTAGCATGTACTGCTATGCAGTAATTATACCTCCTTTTCATTTTATTACTCTTGCTATTAACAAAGAATATGCAGAGAGCTGCACAAGCCCACTGCCCTCCTGTCAATCAAGGGAACAGAACTGCACTACTGGCTGCGTTAACTATGTGGCTCTGAAATAAATGGGGTTTGACTGCTGAGGTAGGGTTTAACATGGCTACACGATGGGCTCAGCAGAGGGGACAAGAAGCAATGGGGTTCTGACAGATACTTCCTTCTCTCTTTTTTAAGCTCAAATTTACCCAGACTATTAAAATATTTGTTGAAGGGCTCTGTCTGCCAGGCAGTATAGCCCACATTGGACAGACTGATGAGTGATTTGTCTCAGTAGGAATTTTTTTGCATTCTTCCTGTTTTTTTATTTTGAACGGCTTGCACAAAGATTGTGTAGGTGGAGCTTTTGAATGTAGAGGAACATCAATTGCAGCAGGCCTGGCACCGGATGGCACTCGTGCTGTTTGCTCAACTAGGAGATAAACACATTTTAAAGTCTGCATTAAGGTAAGAGCCATGAACAGACTTGAATTATTTTCAAGGTTGCATCATTACTCCAAATCCGATTTTCAGCGATGAAATGAAGTTCTAAACAGATGTTCTCATTTTATTCATAGATGCTTTTAAATAGTTTCTGAAAAATACACTAGAAGCATTGACCTCAGAGTAAATTTGGCTACACTGATTATTAACACAGGTATTTACAAATTTATTTACAGAAAATCCTTATGTTTTTCTTTCTGCACCAAAAGTATACCAGAAGGGAGAACTGACACGAGAAGAGCTAGGGGATCTCAGTGACACCAGATATGCTGCATCATTCCTTTAAAAGCATAGCATGGATGCACTACAGCAGTGGCTGTGGTAGCAGCAAACCCTATGGGAGGTAGGATTAACAGTCAGGGGCAAGACTTTCTGTTAGATGTATTTGGGAAACAGTCAAGCTCTCAGGTATACAGATGTGTGCTCAAGTCAGAAAATTAACCCAGAAACAGAAAAGTAAACTCTAATTGAGAATAACTGCTCCCAACAACCGATTCTAGGCCCAGATGTATAGAGTTTGCTACTTTTTACTTCAGATTCATGTCTGAAAAAGCACTAGACTGGTCAAAATTTTGTCTATTTTTCTCATTTCACAGTTGATCATCTAAAGATACCTGCCTATGAACCTGTGTGTAAACTCTGGAAGTTTACTACAAGGTCACAAGAAATCTGTATAAAAGAAATGCCCAAACTTTTTGACGATGTTTGTGCTGAGCATGGGCAGTCACAGCATTGTGAAAGGAATACCTTTAGTGCATATGGAATAGATAGGGAACAACCAGTCCTCATTTGGCATCACTTTATCATCTTTGATGTTATTTTGTGAGGAATTCATTAGCTCTTTTTCTATGTAAACATACAAATTTAACTGTTCTCATGGTGCTCACACAAGTCATTGCTAGTAAACGACTGACTGCCTTTACACAACATTACCATTACGACAGTCTCATGTTTGCCGTTCTTCTGAAGGCATTAGTTTCTAAAAGCCTGCAGTGATGCAAGAATTCAGGATTCCCTGAAAAAGGCAGTGGTGGGGAACGAAAGGGGAGTCTACAGCTCTCACTTCAAGGTAAAATTTCAAAAATATAATCTGAGTCACATGTCCTTGAGCATCAAAAGCCTTGAAATACCCTTGAAATACTCAAAGTGCTCTCTAAAGTATGTCAAAGTTTATTAAAACTCACAATTATTTTAAAACTCTAGGTTTTTAAGAGTCAGGATCATTACCTTTGTGCAAAGAATTCTGACAATATCTGGCATGGTAGAGCTTGCTCTTTTTCTTTCTTCACAAATTATATTCATTTGGCAGAGGCATCGATGGGTACGTGCTTGTTTTTGAGGCACAGGCAGGTAATGTCACATTCCTAGTTATTCATGCTGCCTTACAACAGAGGAATCTCAGGCACATGTGGAAAACTGTTTAGCTAAGTTCCTCTGAGTAACTTTTAGTGAAACCGAGATGTATTTATACATCTTTTGGAAGTGTTGGCACTAAATATATCCGTATAACTGTAATGTGAACTACCACCGTGAAGCTGAAGGAAGCTGGCTTATATAGCTTTGGTCAACAATACTTTTCCTTTTAGCTCTTCTGAACAAGGACATTGCCCATTGGAAAAATAAACAATCAGTTTCCCTCTAATAGGGCTACCACAAATAGGAAATGTACACTTGTAAAAACATGCTGTGAATAAACAGAATGATGTGGCTGCTACATGTCATTCAAAGAACCAGGGAGTATGTCGCTGAGTTCTTTAATAGCCCACCCCATTACTATTATTCACTATTTCTCTTCCTATTATTGAGTTAAATGTGACAATGTTTTTTTAATATTTATTGAAATCTTTTAATCACAAACAATTACAAGAAAGATTGCTTCCTCTACTGAACTTCCATGATGTCTTGTGGAAGAATGGGGCTTTCATGTCTTCCCCCCACCCACCCCCTTTTTTGCTCACTGGGTAAGCATCCTACCCCACAGAAAAGATAAGTATTGATACTGAGGAATGGCCTGAAGTCTGCGCTAGGACTGAAACTGTTTAATAATCATTACACTAAATTATTCTACAAACAATTTAGAAATCGGCAGTGTATTGTTGCAGTTCCATAAAAACAAAACCAAAGAAGTCCCTCGGCAAGGTATAGGACAATGGTGTCCCCTCAGTCTTACAGCAAAATGGGGACTGACTTGCCTTCAAGATACAGCCATAAGTAAGAGCAGCCTAGAGAATATCTTGGATCAGCTTTTTGTCAATAATAATTCTCCACCTACAAGCTAGACAGGGTGTAATTCAAATGCTCTGTGCTTAAATAGACTGTCAGCTGCCCACCAAAATTGTTTTCTGTCACTCAGAAGGAAATTTAATCTGGGATATATAATACAGCAATGTATCTTTGAAGACATTTGAACATAATAATTTTTGCATAGACTAATGGAATTTGAACTTGCAAACAAAATCTAAGAATCTCTGCAGAAAAATACAATTGTACAGCAACTAAAAAACAGCAAACATACTTTTAGCACAGAGAAATATAACAGGTCAAGCGATGACAGTGCTTCTGGGAAGGGCTGTACCCACACTTTTAAGAAAGACTGTATGTTGTTAAGAAAGAAGGAGCTTAGTTAGTTAACTTCTCAGAGAAAGTTATACATCCAGTCAGACTTAGGGGGAGAGAGTAAAAATGCTCCAATTCCTTCTAGTAGTAGAACTAAAAGCAGCTTAAATGGAGGTCAGTACTAAATATTCTGAAAGACCACGTCTGAACTGATTTTTATATTCTTTTGGAGACAAGCTGCTATTAAAATACAGGGCAAGCAAACCAGAAGCTAAAGACGTACCTCTTCACATGATTCAATGTCTGCTACTGAACTTCACTGCACAGGCTTGGACAGTGACTTGCTGTTGGCAGCTCCCACCTGCCAGCAGAGGAATGGATGTCTGGTCACTGGGTCCCAGTTCTCTGTGCTTCCAGCTGCTAGGCTACATTAGAAGACAGAGAAAAAATCCACGGTAAATCTATTCCTAACATATTGTACATAGAAAGCACCTGTCGTATCCCTAAAACGTTTTTCAGTCAAACAGAGAAGGTGGAGAGGTTTAGCCAGTCACATATGGGAACAAACGCACTTTCTAAGTGATCCATTAGTGCATAGTGCAAACGAAGTTTGACAACACTTATTACTGCAGAAATAAAGAAAAATTAGATTTCACAACCAATAACCCATTGCAGTTATTCACGCTAAGATAAAGAACTAATAAAGTTCCATGGTTTTGCACGTATGTCAACGAGTAATCTCAAACGGCAGGTAAGAATTCCCCCTCTAGTCCTCCAAAACTAACTTCAGACTGCCTGAACGTGATACAAAGCTGTCAACTTAATCAGATAACCACCACCAGTGAATGGAGAGAACCAGACTTATTATCAGTGATCTTACACAGCATGGAAAACCCCGCGTTCTCAGAGGGTTTCTTCCATTTCCAGTGAAGTGGTTAGTGGCTCAAAACTCAACTAGCAGCCGAGTTGGTCAGGAACACAGCTTCTCAGCGGTTGATACCAGGTCCAGTACCGCTCACTACTCTTACAGGTCACCCGGATAACATGATAGAACCAATTTTCACCAAGTTTGCAGATGACACCAAATGGGAAGAAGAGGTAGTTAAGAGTGGACAGATGAGCTGCTATTCTGAGATGCAGACAGGCTGCATGAATGGGCCAACAAGAACAGCATGAAACTTAGGAAAGATAAAGCCCTGCACCCAGAAGTAAATAATCCCAAGCAGCAACACAGGCTGCTCCATTACCACTGAACATCCACACTGAAAAGTTATGAGAGAACTGAATACAGAGATGAGATAGGAGAGCACATACTTCCCCCTTTACCACCAGGTATATCTACATAAAGAAAAAAAGAATCTAATGAGGGAAAAATAAAATCAGAAGATTCTTAAACTGGACAAGTTACAGCTAACCATGCACTCCGTATGTAAAAGACATTCTTACAATACAGAGTGACAAAAAGTAATAATTCCATTTTAAAACAAGCCATATAAATTGCAAGAGAAACACACGCAATCCGTTGCAAACAGAAAGCTGAAGACTGAAATTACAGGACAGGATTGTGAGATCTGCAGAATTTTTTTCCTAAACTCGGTGGGTAGAAGACATAAAAGAACCCCAAACAGTATTAGTTACCTGTAGAGCAAGAGTTACGTGGAGGGTAAGATCCAGGCCCACTCATTCTCCTTCGGCTATAGTTTCCTGCTTCCTGCAGCTTTACAATCCGTGTTACATTTAGGTATTTATACTTTGGTGGCATCACAACAGTCAGATTCCTCTGTATACCTTCTTTCTCCTACACAGGTAACTGTCCCTTCAGGAGCAGACTATATAGAACCAGCGATCCAGCAACTAATATTTAGCATGTTTTCTGCGTTTACTGAAATATTTTTTACCAATTATTTTGTTTAGACATTTTCTCTGTTTCAAATT
Source organism: Larus michahellis (assembly GCF_964199755.1). Classification (NCBI taxonomy): domain Eukaryota; kingdom Metazoa; phylum Chordata; class Aves; order Charadriiformes; family Laridae; genus Larus; species Larus michahellis. Next base: position 18,532,108 of record NC_133904.1, read on the forward strand.
TCAGACATTACTGCTTGAAATAAACATGCTATCACTCTTCCCTTCTCCTCTTATCAAACTCCTTCAAACATAATTTTATTTTAGATGCAAATATAGATGGAGTATACTTTGGTACTCCCGCCCATGATACGTGAACAAAACCAGAGTCTTTCAAACACCTAACTCATCTTAAATCAAATCACCTCAGTCCCACTTAATCCAAAAGAGAACAATCAAATAAAACATAACTGTGCATTAAAAAGCCATCTCATGTGTTGTATACAAACTCCAGATTCCCTACCTACTCTAAACAGATAATAAACTACAATTAGTATACTATCATTAGTAGTATACTAGTGTAGTATAACAGTATACTATTAAAAGAAAGATGCAAATCTTTTAGGCATATCTATATCTCTCTCTCTATATATATATGGGCAAATAGATCATACGTTTCTAACATATGAAACTGCATTGAGAAACTAAATTCCATACAAGTCTGGCAAAACTTTTTATATATACAAACTGCAAACTGCTTTGAATCCCCACACAGAGTTAGTTATCTGGCAAAAATGACTCACAGCTAAAATATTCCTATTATGAAAGGTCACTAAGTGCATTTCAAATCAGAACTATTCGTAATTTGCAAACAGCTCTACACCAGCTCAGCTTGTCATTAGCATATCACTGCAGCTAAAAGCTGCAAAAAGAGATAAAAGAATAAACTGAATAATACTATAAATATATCTAACAGCGGGGGGAAAAATATTCAGAAAAAGCTTTGTATTTCACAAAGAACATTTTTTAATATACATTCATTGTTTAAGCCTGCTTTAAAAAAGACTGTCTTCAGGATTTTATAACAGGTATACCCAGTAAACGATTTAAATATTTCATTTTTATTTTCATGACATTAATATGTGTCAAGCCCTAGTGAACAGAAGAATGCTTCGTCAGATGTGTGTACGTGGTAACTTCTTTAGTCCAAACAAAAGACTTGGAAGAACATCTTTAAGGCCTTTGTTTTGTGTGTTAGCAGTTTAAGCATGCATACAAACAGCTCTCCAGAACACCATCCAAACAAAACTTGGCCCAGACATTTAAAGAGTTGTTCGTATTGTTTAAAAGGCAAAAATGGGAAAGAATTTATTGGACTCATTCTTGTAGATTTCAATAATTTATGCACTCTTCTAAAAACAATACTCCTAATAAAGGCAAATATAGGCAGAAATCCAGAAAACACAAAACAAAAGCGATGATAGAGACTATAGTTTTTGAGCCTCAATTTCAAGAACTGTTTCTGTTGAAATTGTTTGATGAAACACCAAGTATGTACCATAAAATAGCTGTAATACAGAGAAATGCATTTATGTACTCACAATGCATTTCTATACTAACATTTAAAACAACTTTAATTTTTCCATATAACTCATATTCATTAGGATGCATGTCATCACACTGCTTGGCCTTCTGATAGACAGTAAGTATTCACTTTTCCTAACCTCACTCTGTCAGTTTGGCTCTAAATTTCAAGCAAACAGCTGATGTACAGCATTAGTCTGGTTGGGGTTTTGGAATGATGACTACGGCCTTGATCCTATCACTTGTTCCTCCAGGCAAACCTTAATACCTCAGGTAAGCGCTACTGCATATCAGTGTGCAATCCGATATCAGACTTAGGCTGTGGCCATTCAGTAATGCAGTAAATAACTGCAATATTCATTTTTGAAGACATGCCAGAATCTAAATCTGGAAATTTGTTTTGGGGGAGCAAAATATATTTATTTTAACTGTTTAGCTGTACTTGTAAGTTTCCTAGTACAAATTTATGGCACATACTATTCAAATAGACACAGCTTTTGTTAATCAAACCTCATTTGTTGCACCATCCTAAAAAGAAAATGTATTTTTATAAATAATTAAAAAACTGGTAGACATTGTGTATTAAAAGAATTAAGTAATTAAATCCAAGTTGTTCCCACTATGCACATTGCACAAAGTAAAATATAATTTTAAATTATGTCAGAATAAAAATCTGTAGTGCTTCTGGAAGAATTAAGAAAGCTGAAAAGTTGTTTTCCTTTTTGTTATGGGACATTAGATATTGCTGTCAACCACCACATCATTCTTCAAACCGTAGTTTTTCTACAAAAATCGTGAGACCAACAGAAGATACTTTTGTCCCCTAACCTCAGCTGCAGATGCTTGCTCTTTTTTCCCTCTGACTGAATTTGAGATTTTCACTTGAAATACATCCACGAAGTTAAAAAAGGGTTAAAGGTTTATACAATGTTTCAGCCATGCCATTTCCCCTGCCAGCTTGTTCTAGTTTCTTTGAAGACGCAAGAAAGCCTCAGACTTTTTCCTTCCTCTTGTCCTTCTCCAGATCATACTTATCACAGCATGGTTTAGCTATCTCTACTTCAGTTGCGTTTTCTTGCACTTCATTTTCCACTTTTTCTTCATCATTCTTTGTTTGCAGTAATTCTTCTTCAGCTTCTTTGTAGCCACACCTTCATTTCTAAAACGCTTAGCTGGACTGCCTTTTGTTTCCATAGCTACTGGCTTTCCCTCATACGGTGTGTCAGATTGTCCTTTTGCCCCAGTCATCTAGATACGTATGGGGAGAGAATAAAAAAAAAAAAAAACAACAAAAAACTAGAATTAATAATCTTAAATCTTTAGTAAGCACAAACACATACAACTACCTTCAGAGAACCGCCTTCTACTTCTCGGCATTCCAGCCAGACTCAGATGCCACATCTGGACTGGTTGACAGGCACAGCTGATCTTCCTGTCAGCAGTGGGATCTGCCCAGTCCTGCCCCTTTCCTGCCTACATGCCTGGATTTCCTTCTGGCAGAAAAAAACCAAAGTGCATGAGATAATTCGGAACTGATGCACAACTCTACTTTGCCCTCATCTGAAGTCAGGATGTGGCTAAAACACATAACTGGGCCTGAAAAACATCTCACAGTCACACTAAGCTAGGCATGGTTAGCATGTGGCTTTTGCACAAATGATTAAATGGCCAGCAGGTCAAGGGAGGTCATCCTCCCCCTCTACTCTGCCCGGGGGAGGCCACACCTGGAGTACTGTGTCCAGTTCTGGGCTCCCCAGTTCAAGGACAGGGAACTGCTGGAGAGGGTGCAGCAAAGGGCTACCAAGATGATTAGGGGACTGGAACACCTCTCTTGTGAAGAAAGACCGAGGGAATTGGGTCTCTTCAGTCTGGGAAAAGACGACTGAGGGGGGCGGATCTTATCAACACTTACAAATACTTAAAGGGTGGGTGTCAGGAGGATGGGGCCTGGCTCTTTTCAGTGGTGCCAGGCAACAGGAGAAGAGGTAATGGGCACAAACTTGAGCATAGGAAGTTCCACCTAAACATGAGGAGGAACTCCTTTACCCTGAGGGTGGCAGAGCCCTGGCACAGGCTGCCCAGAGAGGTGGTGGAGTCTCCTTCTCTGGAGACATTCAAAACCTGCCTGGATGCGTTCCTGTGCAACCTGATGTAGGTGACCCTGCTCTGGCAGGGGGTTGGACTAGATGATCTCCAGAGGTCCCTTCCAACCCCTGCCATTCTGTGATATGCTGAAGAAAAATAATGCTTGAAAACTTTCTTACTTTTAAAGTGTCGTACTACCTGTTCAAAATATTAGAGCTGAGGGTGGGATCTCTGGGAAATTTCCAAAGCATGATATGCATCACATATTCATCAGCATAAACTACAAAGGCGGCTGGATTCCTAAACAATTACCACAGAATTTCTATCAAAAGTTTCTTTAGATGCAGACAATTAATTCTTCTTCTCAGAATAAATTCTATTCTGTTTTTAAAACAACAGCAACAACAAGCAGATGTTAGCAACTTTTAGACTATATTAATTTTTACTTGTCCTGAGTCTGGATGAGTAAAAGATGTCTGTAAGGAAGATCACATTCAAACATCTAAAACATTTTATTTCTTTAGATTTAACTGCACTCTGAAGAAACGCAACATATAAATGCTGCATAAGGTTGATAATTTTCAGTAAAAAGGAGTAAGCCATCCACACACAATTTTACTTATGTCTGAGACACAGAAATTGTGTTTTCCTAAACTAAGGTACTCCCATGCCTCTAAACAAAGTATATGCACCTCTATACAAAATAACATATTACTCATTTCAGAAACAGTAAAGCATAGAAACATTATTACAAATGTTTCACTGCATAGGAAACAGTATACCAATGAGAATTTAAGTTTCTGTACATCATGGAAGCTGCCCGAACTGCAATGAAAGTCTCCTCTAAGTTGAAGGAGTTCAGAGCAACCAGAGACAGGTGATCAATGGCAATTTGTCCAACACCGCTAAGATACTTCAGAGGGTCAAAAGGGAAACCTTATTTTTGCTGTAAAGAATCATTGTTATTCCTACATGAGCTTCGTTTAAAATGACAAACAATCAAGAACAGATGCAAGATGCTCCACTCGAGCCACTGAAATCAGGAATCAATACATTAAGACATCAAAGACTTCAAAGAGTGGCATGAGAGGACCGAGGAAAGTACTTACATTTTCAGTAAAGAGTAATTTTGTTTGGTTTTCTGTCTTGCCACACGATTATCCCACACATAGCAATGTAAAAGCTCTGACATGTTTTTTTTGTGTGTGGCTGATTTGCTTACAGCCTCTCTTGTCTGCATGAGATTTTGGGTTTCACCTACTACAGCTGAGTGCTCATTGCTGTCTCCACAGAGCAAGCACTAATCTGGATGCCCCTTCTCTACCTGGCTACTTATTTTCACTAAGATGGTTAAAATTTAACATCTTTGGCCTGCAACGCATGTCAGTTTCTGCTGAAATGGCCCAACAAGTTCAAGATTTTGAGATCTGGGAGAAAGACAGAGGGACAAATAGAGATCAAGGTGAGATTGAAAAAACAGAAAAACAGGTTAAAAGGTCCTTCCTGAAACTGTCTGAAGAAAAAAAAGCACCACCACAGAGGCAAAATTAGAAAATCCTTATAAATGAAAATATTGTATCTGTTTCAGCTGTACTGCAAGCCTATAAATTACAAAGCTTTTAATTAAGCCAAATGCTACATTCTTTTTGCTGTCCAAAAGTATTATTAGCTCTCATTAAAGATGCAAAACTTCACTTTGAAAGAACTTTGCCATCAAACAGGGGGAAAAAAAAAAAAAGTGTCTTTTAAAAAAAACAAACCCCAACACTTAATGTATCACAGAGAACTGTAATAAGAGCTCAGTGGAATAGACCCTGACAGCAGAATTCACCTTACCTGATTTTACCTGTCTACAGTTGTGCTAATCACCTTTACTCCTGTAGTCATTAGAGAGAAAATGACAACTCTACAACACGAGTCCTGTAATCTCTTTAAGAGGCCCACCCTGACGTGGAGATGCATCTTACAAAATATTCCATTTCCACCTGTTAACAGCACAACGAACTTAAACATTGTTTTTCCATACTGAAATGTTTAAAGCTAGGGGAGATGAATCTCACCTGAAATTTTCTCTCAGGAAAAAGTAATTCCTATTCTTGGTAGTGGATTCAGTACTCTAAAAGGTCTCTCTGACCCCCGAAGATGACAGATAAATATACTAGCTATATATCCAAGGGACTGAAACAGATTATTTCAAAACTGCTAATCTGATTTTCCATCAAGCGTGATACTGACCTTCTGTTTCCACGTGGCTTCCTGGGGTGCAGGTGGAAAGGTGCACGGAACTCTTCCATGATTCATGTGGTAGGGCAAAGGGAGGCTGGGATCTAGCGGCACCCATGGGACTGAGAGAGTGGCAGGTACAGTTGGCAGATCACAATGAGCTTTATGTAAGTTATATGATGCTCTCGTCGTCTTGTCAAGAGAACTCTTGTAGATTGCAACTGATGAATCTCCTGCAGCATGAGTTAATAAGTAAGAGCCCTCCTGCAAACTAAAAAGATAAAGTTCAAAATGAAAAATATTATTTAAATGTTTTTGTTTTGTTTCATTTGATCAGGATAGCTACTAAATTCTTAACACAAAAGCAAAACGTCTTTCAATATTTACTTATCAATCCCCGTTTTATAAAAACACTATGGACAAAGAAGCATGAATTAAACTGAAGTCCAAACGTGAAATGTCAGCTCACATACATAATATTACAACTCACTCCTGTGACTGTTCAATCATCTCAGAAGCGTCCAGTCTCCTCTTTTTGAATAAGTAGTTCATAAAATCAAGTTCTTATTCCTTAGCAACATTTATACAAAACCTGTAATCCTAAACACATTTTTATACAGTACTGCATTATGCTATGCTAGACCTAAAAGAATCTGTAAAATATTTAATATATCTGAAAAATAAAAATCAAAGAGTAGACAAGCAGAAGAAATAGGATGAGCTGGAAAATGTTGCAAATAAATACAATGAAAAAGAACAGATCACTTACTCAGACACTTTCTTCAAAATGTGATGAAGTATATTTAATGAATTTGCAGGCCTGCAAAAAAGAAAAAAAATTACAAAAGTAGTAACTTGCAAGGCTTGTTAGGGTTTCAAATTCATTACTAAAAAACCTACCAAAAATACTCACTTAATCAATCCGAGTTTTTCTCTTAAACTTTCTGGAGAAATCTTTTCTAGCATAATAAGCTTTGATGTAAAAGCATCAATACGTCCTGAAAAATATTAATTCAATTAATACACAAAAAATAAAAGAGAACAAATGCAAAAGGATGATTTCCAGACCTTATGCATTTTAAAAGGAATAAAAAATTTTGTTCTTTTACCATGTAGAACAGTGAAAAGTATTTACCAACATTGCACAATAATGGAAAGTAAAGTGTATACCTGCTTTAAGTACAGACATCCGTATTTGGGTTGTCTTTCTAACTCAGGGAGATGCCCATGATAACAGCAAATCTTACATCTTGGGTGATGTCTGGGATATACAACCTCATTTTGCCATGGCCTTAATCTCATCACTTACTTTGTATCTTCTCAAGTTCTTTTGATCCTTATCACTATGCTTCCTTACTGGACAGATCATGAAAGTTTATCTTTTACAACAAATCTACTTTTGAGTTTAATATACTTGTTTTTCTATTCTGATATGTTATACAAACAATTGTGTTATTTGATTTTCTGGGGACTATGTACTATCTCTTGATTTTTTTTTTTTTACCCTCACCTGAAAAATTACAATTTACAATTCAGGCCTTATTCATGGCAAATCATTAAAGACTATTTGTCTTTGACATAGCTAGGAGAAACAATTCAAAGCTCTCCTCATCACATTTTTAAAATAAAGGCTAACAAGTTTTCACTTGATAAGCAATAAAGATCATTATCGTAGCTTGTACACTGATGTGGTGACCGTGCCTTACCTTCAGGTTCTCTCTCATGCTGAGGTTTTCCTAGAAATCTGTTCTATTCCAGCTCCCACAAGGAGGATGAGGAGAAGGCAGCATAATAAAATATAACCTACTCCATGGAATTTACCACCTTACTACAAATCTGCTCTTGTCGGAAGTGTAAAAGCTTCAATTGCACAGTTAAAACTGCTAAACCAAAGCACTTCGCATTCCAAGCTAAACATTACTAGTAATTTGTTATGTGATGTGTAAGAAGACCACAAAAGAACTCTTATTTTAACAAATTTAAGAAAAATGCACTAGGACAACTCATTTCTTTTAAACACCGTACATTTGTTACCTTTCTTGATACCAGTATTTTGTGCAAGACTAAGAAGCTACGTTTAATATTCTGCATTGCTGACTAGAGGAAAAGAAACTTGAAGTCATTATAAAAAAAAAAAAAAAAATCTATTTGTGTTCTCCATTCCTTATCAGCCTTTCCTCAAAGCAGAAACTTCTCCATTTCTAAACTCAATGACAGCATAGTGGGGCCAAAAAAAAAAAATATCTATGAACTACTCATACCTAATTTATATTACTGCATCTTACATTTGAGAAGTGACTGATTGAAAACACTTGACACTCAGTAAGCTACCCATACAGTAAGTACTTCTTTCCAACCCATTTTTCAAATAATCTTTAAATAAAGGCAAATATTACCCTATTCAAGTGAAGGTAAACTAGTCTTTTTGCAGTAAGTTTTGCTTAGGCACTTAATGCAAATAAGTGAATAATGGTCAGGGTAAAATGTTCCCATTAATCAACAAAGCTTATCATAACTTTATTTACTGCTTAGATCAAGAACAAGTATCTTATTTGGGAAACACGTCCCTTTGCAGATGCAGGATTTCCTATCTGAGCAGCAAGGGCACTTAAATCAACAACTGAGCATGGTGTTCTACTAGCAAGAGGAGGAAGAGCACTCTCAAGTTTGTTTGATGATAATATCTCTGGTTTTGTGCAAACAATCACAACCTTCTTTGAGACCATACAAAATTAAAAATTCAACTTAATATCACACCCTGCAATTTCTGCAGGAGGCCATGGTTACACTTCTGCTTTCTGTCTCATCTCCTGAGCTGGCAGCACTGCTGAGTCACTGCGCTGAGCTATGAGATTCCTCCCTCAGCCACACAGAGCCATACAACACTGAAGAACAACATCAGACAATTATGGGGCACAGATCAAGGTCCAAAGAACTTTCCATCCATACTTATTGGCAATACAGAAGATTGTTGAGACAGTGAAGTAAGTTTTTTTGAGATCCAAGAACTCCTAAGCAATTTAACAATGAGGTCTGCTACATGCTCAAATCTTCAATTTTAGAGGATTCACTTGAGATCTATATAGTCTCAGAACTGTCTGAAGAAGAATGCAAGTTGTAAGTACTGTGTTAGTAATGGTAAGAACAGTTTTCAAACGGTTGTTCCATACTTCCACACTCATACTGTGGGGTAAATTTAAAAAGAGCAGTAAGTCTATGGCTCTACTATGGTTCATTTTAAAATAACAGGCGTGATATTTCACTTAAAATAATTCAAATTATAGCACGATCTGAGAAGCCAAGTCTGTCTTTCTGCTTAACACTAAACACGATAGCAGCAGTCTTACTTTCAGGTATCAGATTAATGAACAAGAATGAGATACCCACCCCATTTTAAGTTGTCCGTAATACAGGGATATTATCACCCTTAGAGAGTTGCTCCTGGAGTTTCATGATAAAGTTTTCTGTTGCAAAGTGCCATCTAACTAAATCAGGACATTTGCAACATTGCATTTTTCCCAGTTCCCCAGAAAGACAAACTGAAATGCAGAATTTCATGGTGACCTTGCAGTATTTCTCAACGGGAGCAGAAAGAATCCGTAAGTAGAATATGGTAACAGTCTCCTATTAAAAGCTGTGGTAGATGCTCTTTCAAAAAATGGATCATTTACTTCCATGTATGTCTTTTTACCTACCTCTATTAGAAACTACTTGGCAGTACCAAAAATCTGCAGTCCCCAATTTGCCTACATGAATAAATTCCATATTCTATCAGTATTAGAAGTTGGTGACATGCTGGGAGTCCAACTCCATATTTGCAGCAGACTTTTTTTTTTTTTTTTTTTTTTTTTTTTTTTAAAAACAGTGTTGGGAGGGGGCCTGCCCCACATTCTGGGAGCACTGATTTACTGTGCAGGACAGTGACAACCCACAGTAATCCTGTGCTTCCTCAGAGCACACAGAAGAATCCCTGTGGACGCCAGGGTTTGCTGCTGGAGGAAGCGCATCCAAGAGCTGACAAACAAATATCACTGGAATAACCAGTGTTTCTCAGTCCCAACGACTTCTTCTCCCAAGCACACAGAGAGAGCATGTCAAAGGCCAGGCCACGGAAACCTGCAGTCTAGGGCTCCGCATCCGCCTCACGGCTATAGCGGGTATCTACAAAGGAGACACTGAGGAACCTCCGTATCAGAAGAGGATGGCTGTTTATGCCAGAAGAACTCCTGCAGCATGCAGCCTGCCTTCTCCTGCACTCCCGAGAGCCTCTATAAAAGGGGCGTTGGCTGGATGAGCTGTCTGCAAACTTCTGCACAAGTCATATGTTAAGTATCCTGTAACTGATGGGAGATTAGATAGATGTGCGCTCTTTCAGTTTGTGTACTTTGTAAGCAGATTATCCCTCTCTCTACAGTTCCTCACACTGCTTGTCACTCTGTAAGTGTTAATAAAAATATTGATACAATTGTCTACAGGAAGCTAAATTTCAGTGCAATTCAGTATACTGTTCTGCGTGTTAAAAAAAAAAAAGAGCAGAAATGCTTCAGTACTGTACGTTAAGATATAATTAGAAATGGAGAACTGTGTGCATAATTATCTCTTTGTGAGGACTTTTTTAGAAAAGGGAAAAACCACAGCAAATGATGCTTTTAAAATTTAAAATTAGAAACGTAAGTTCCATTAAATATAGACAGGAGACAAAGATAGATGCAATCAGCAAAACTATCACCTCAAATACATTAGATTTCACATAAACCTCATAATTCTATGATAGGGTGCAAAATTTCTATGTAAAGATTAGGGAAGAGAGAACTCAGCATTTCTAAAATAGTATTCTGATGTGAGCCAGCAACAGCAAAAGTGTGATTCAGAGCACAAGTGGAAAGGTTAGGCAACCACAGGCCACAACTGCTGCCATAACAACCATAAAAAACAGAGATTTTTTTCAACAACAGGAAAGCGAGGCAGTCCACACTGCAGAACATTCATTCACTGTACAAACAGGATTGCCCTCACTCCATAGGAAGTGTCAAACATATTCTAAAATGCATTTTGACTATCCACTTCATTGCAGATTTTCCCTTTTAAAACTTTACTAATTACAAGGTAATTGGTATCAGAGAGCTCTCCATATCCTAAAGCGGTTGTTAAAATAACCTGGCCACCTTCTTCATATGCATCATTTTCACTTCTCTACAGAACATATGTATCCTAATAGACATAAAAAGTTTCCTGACATTTCAAATGTCCCTGTACAAACATGAATACGGCATCTTCTACAGGACATTTGTTAACTTTCCTTATAATACTGCATTCCTAATGTGCTTGGTTTATGTGATTTTGGATAGACTGCCTTTACAAGTAAGATCTGTCCGCTAACATTTCCATGCTTTTTAGCCCTGCTTTACTGGCTTTTTATTTTCTGTGCTCTGAATTACAGCTGTCATCTCTTCTACACAGGATTTGTAGTTTCCTGCTTCGTTCCCACTGAATGTATGTTACTTCCCATTCACAGATTCTATTACATTATCTCCTGTTTCCATCTGCTGCATGATACAGGACAAGGAGTATAAAGACCATCCCTTTGACAGGGATGTGTCAAGTCATAACACATATTAGGAAATTAAATTTCATGGATCAACTAGACATGGACAACGGAAAACGTGTTTGTTTAAGTAAGATCATCCAGTGTTCAGAACTCCCAAGGAATATCACAGCTATGGGAAGAATTTTTCAATAAAGTTATGCTATGTATTTTTCTTCTTCCTATGAGGAATTTGACTTCTGCAAAGCCAGAAAATTATTTCCAGTACCTTAGGTATGAGACACACCTTATGAGAGGTAAATTGTTTTCAAAGCGTGTAATTTCTTATTTCTGAATGACAGAACTTGGTTTAACCCTATCTTGCTTGTTTTTCCTCATTCTCTTGTATCTTAACTGTCTACATGTTATCAGTTAAGAAATATGAACATTATTGCCTGTTTTCAAAGAAAGATAACTAACATTTGACCTTTTCCCATACTGCAAGCTCAAAGGCCAAGGAATCAGTATCCTCTGAGACACATATCTGATCTTCTGTTTGTTTTCTATTTTGGTATGTAATAACAAATTTATTTAAAATGATTTCACAAAATACTAAGATACATTCATAGCTCACATTTCATCAAGAAATATTTTTACCACTCCTGCGGATAATTCGTGTTGTATATGACTCATTAAAAACAAACAAACAAACAAAAAACTCCCCCCAAAACCCAAAGATACTTTAAATCATGAAGATTACTAATTTCAGAGAACTAAATTCACACTGACAGATATATTTGTCTTTGAAAGACAAATAAATGCACTTGCAAACAAAGATTACTGGATACTATTTATCTAAAACCAAAGCTGAAATATCCTCATTTACCACCCCACAGAAATTTTAGACAAAGCACTTATTTAATAGAAGTGAAAGCCAGAATTAGAAAGTTAAAACAAATAAGGACAAACAGAATATACTTTTAATAAATATTTTTCTCTTCTGTTATTTTATGAATATTCAGACATATGTGTTTCTCAAGCAGAAATCAACACATGAACTTACCAATATAAAATAAGCATTCCGAATGCAACATACTCTCTGTCCACAACCGACATACTTCACTTTCTGTAAGAGCTTCGACACCATAGTAGGGTTGGTATTCTAGTTTTGGCAACAGGAATATTGGAGTAACCTATACAAGTGAAGATACAAGAAAAATCAGCACTCACTGTCCAAAAAATGTCAACATTTGAACTACATTCTGTAATTGATAATCATCATAATCTTTCACTACAGTTGAAGCAACAAAGACATTTCACACATTTTGTGTGATGACTCACATTCTGTGAAGCCCACAGTACAACCTTCGGAGTACAGAGACTCTATATAGAGGAAGGTGAAATGGACTAACAAAAAAAAAAAAGCCTAGACAAGCATTTACAAATAATAAAATTTTGCCACTAAGTAATTTTTCCATAGGACTAAATTAATCTGAAGTTCACACTTCTGTGCTCTACTGCCCTCTGCAGGAATTTAAGGAAAAAAAAAAAGACATTTCTGATGTGCTTATTATTAGTGGAATCCTGCCATTTATTCCCCTGATAGAATCTTACTTGAAATTAGAACCTAATGCTTGGACTCTCATTTGAAATCAGAGGCTAACCTTTGCATGTTAACACTAACAGAGGAAATATAAGCCTCTTCTCACTGACAAATGACACATTAAATTTCAGCAGGAATTTTAAAAAATACAACAGTGTTCAGTTTTTGATTAACAAACTAAGCAGCTATTCACAAGCATTTATACCCAGTGGATCAATAGCAAAGAAATGGTATTTCTTCAAAATACGATTTTGAGCAAGTAATCAGACTTACGAAGCTCCTCTATTTCCATTTCAGCAAAGCATAAATACCTCACAAAATGCCTGCCTACCATAATTCTGGTATTCTGGGGAGGGAGATACCACATCAAATTTGTTGAATGATTCAGAGAACTCTTGACAAAATAATAAATTACTTGGGGTTCCAGAATACACTTTCCTTCTCCTGATGTTACAAGGAATATCTGGATTACAGTTGTATTTAAAGCATTTTATTCCTTGAGACAAATGACTTGCTAAGATGTACACCAGAGTCTTTTCAAGCAGAGTGAAAAGGACCTCTCTTTATCTTTAAATGCGTCCTCTGTTCATTCTATCTATTTCTCTGCTTAACTAGGCATAATAGCAATGCTGAATCCTGCTTGAAAGTATTTATGATCCCAAACATTCTCAAAGCCTTGGGCCAAAAACCTTATTACTGCATTAACTTTTAAGAATAGTTCAAACTGACATTAGTTTACATAATTACTCATGCTTATTACTGTAATGCAGTTGTAGGAAGAAATGCAGAATCAAACTTGCTTATCTTCTAATCAAGCAGGTTTAAAGAAATAACAAATTATTTTTCCCTCTCTTCCTACAGCAAACATTTACTTAAAGAAGACACACACTATAGAGTTACAATTAAATGTACTAATTGTCTGAGTGAAAACACAGATGCTATGAAGGACTGGGAATCCCAGAGATGCCAGTTGAGCACAACTGTTTAAAAAACAACACAAAACAAAAAAGCTAACAGCAAAATCTGTACCTTTTGGGCTTTTTTCTTTTTATGGTATCGTGGCAATGACTTCACTTTTTGCACATTGCAACGCACAAGTAACAACAGATCATTCAAACTGAAAAGCTTATACACAAGGTTGCCATCCTGAGGTGCTTTATACTCTGAAGGGTCTTCTTCAAGCAGCTGAAGTTCATTTGGCAGCTTTCCTTTAGAAAACAAATAAAACAGAAAATGACAAGCTTGCACATTCTTTACCATGACGCTAATTAGCTTTTTTCTCTTATAGTAGGGTTTTTTTGGTGTGGGTTGTTGTTTTGTTTGTGTTTGTTTTTTTTTTTTTAATAGGATATGTTTTGTTTCCTAAGATTTTGCGGTGAAAATTGTCTCATTAGGCACAATACGTCACTTACGTATTAAAAAAAAATAAATTTGGAAAAAGTACGCTATAACTTTTAAAAAGTATATTTTTAAATATTCCCACATATTTTATCCTAATCATTAGATTTCTTATACAAACAAACAGAGCTATGAGACTCCATTCTTGTACAAATGGAATTCAAAGGCTGGTTTTTAAGCCACAGTCACTCAGCACAAAGGAGACAAAAATTTTATTTACGATGACTGCCTCCTGAGAGTTGCCATCCATTTATCAGTTACTGAAATAACTCAAGCCTCAGGTTTGCATGACAGCATAAGCCTCTGTTCCAAATTGAGTTTGCTTCAACTTCAATTTCAATGCTAGCATATTCAAAAGAAACACTTCTTAGATCTCCAACTGTAGCTTTGAGGTAAGTTAACAAACATCTCTCTAAAATAAGCAAGAATAAACTCCAACTTGTTTAAGATTATTTATTTAAAATTATCCAGGTCTGGTTTTCGTCCTGCAGATACGTGGAAATGTGTGTCAAAACTATGACTGCATGAGATATTATCATCAGAGTGACCGGAAACAATTTTCTGTTAGTAAAATATTTAATTAAGTTCTGGCTTCTGCAAAAAAAAAGACATGCATAGAGGTTTATCAGTTTGCTATAGAACTTCCGATTTGCATAATTGTGCTTTCTTCTCTTTCCCAGTCACACTTCATCACCTTAGCAATATTGGTTTCACTACTTCTATTAAAAAAAGAAAAGAAAATATTCTATTATCAAACACCTGAATTCCATAGTCCGGCTTTTAAGAGAAGGAGAAATAGAAAGAATACCATGCTGCTCAACCCTTCAAACTGAGGGAGGAGACGTGGTCTTTTAGTGACTACTAAAATTCAGTTAAATTGATAAAAGCATAGGAAGTGTTAACGCAATTTCAACTAAAACAGAATTAGTTGTGTTAACTGTTTGCATTACAGATTAAGTAAATTAATTAAGATTAATTCCTATGTGATCAAATGCACAGCAAGTCAGAAAATACCAGCAAAACAGGTTTTCACAAGAAAAAGCATTGATTAATTGGAATTAAATATTTGAGAAAAAGACTATCTGTCCTGATGCAACCTGCCTGGTTTCCTGTCCATTTACCTAACACAATAAAGTGCTTCTAACTTCAGTTGCACAAAGCTCAGAAACAACTCAGGCATGTAAGGAAAACCTCAAAGTTCATGGTCCCTAGGATCTTCAGGACTTCTCGTTCTTGGTTGAAGTCTGGGTGTAGCATAGGTTCTATTTCCATCTAAATGCCTGAAAACTTGGAGAGGTGGCTTGTAGCGAATCCTCATTGATCTTCTGGAACTGATTGCTAGCAGCTAAGAAACAGCAACTGAACTAGGAGTCTCAGAACTCAGACACTCAAATTCCAAGTTTTCTTTCAAGTTTTAATTGCATAATTTGATTAATTTTTTCTTTTGCATAAAATGTAAAATGATTCCATTCTTGATCGACAAGAAACTATTTTTGCAGACCAGACTACTCAAATATTCTAATTTCTGATGAAGAGTAACTCATTTCACTACCAAATGATTTCTTTTCCTTGCTTAAAAACCTTGTGTACAACAAAGTTTTGTTTCTCTAGAAGTAAAACAGTATTTCACATCCACCTCTGTAGACAAACAGCTCCCAAAATGCTCTCTTTTGTGTGCAAGGCAGTAATTCTCACACAGAAAAGGTATTGTTAAAAAAAAAAAAAAAAAAGAAAAAATTACATCACATCTCTAAGTAAATGTAACAGAGGAACTATTGGGATGTTCTTCAGATGAGGAAGTTAAAATGTTTTTCTGTTAAAATTTTACTGAAAATTTAAAATTTTACTCTTTACACATTGAACACAATTACTTACTCTTTGGAACTCCCTGAAAAAGCCAAGTCCAGGTATTTCTAGACGAGCTGTTGGGGTTTGAGGCAGTGGCTGGCACGGTTTCTGTGCTGGAGGTCACCAATGCTTTTGGAGATTGAGGCACATGAGCTGGTGGAGCATTAGAATTATCACAGCTCACCACTGGCTGCTCACGAGCTTTTTGGGAAGGTGACTTGAGAAGTGCAGTTTGCATTTTCAAAATCTGTCCGACAGGATCAAATTCTTTGGATAACTTTCTTGTAGGCTTTCTGGAGGCACTTTTTTCCTGATCCATGTTATCTGATCCACCAGTCATGCTTGCTAACGGAATCTGGGTGGGTGAAGGTGATTTGGCAGTCTCTGCTGAGGTACGAGAAACAGTGTTTGGTACAGTTGTTTGGCAACAATCCGTGTTTTTACATTCTGTATCAATGACCAAACGCTCCTCATCTGTGTCACTACTGCATAAAGAAGTGTAAGTCTCATTTTTTTGTGCAGCATCGGACTCTTTCTTGTAACTAACAGCATTAGATAGAGTATTTAATTGTGTTTCATTGCCTAATACTTCTTTGTTCATGACATGCTGCGCTTTGTTCAGTACTACATCCTCTGAATTAAAGCTTTTACGAGACGTGTTTTCTTCAGGGCTGAAGCACAGAACACCATCTAATGATGGAAGCTGCATGCTAGCACATGCTGAAACTCCTTGCTCAGAAATGGTGTTTTTCCCTTCTTCATCTCCACTGTTTATGGTGGATGTATTTTTTTTCCCCATTTTTAGGCCATGTGATAAAACTTTAGCAGTGTTATTAACTGTAGGAAAAGTACTTTCCATTTTAGAAGTTCTTGAGAGCTTGACAGTTGCTCCAAAAGTTTCCAGTTCTGTAACATCATCATCAAAGTCCATCCCTGTGTCATCTGGAAGAGGAATCTTCCTGTACTGGTAGGTATCGGAAGACATCTTAACACAGGGAGAAAAATAATAGTAATATTAAAAAAAAATAATAAAACAAACCAAGAAATAGAATGTGTTAATCACAAACGAGACACTGTCATACTGAAAACATGAAAAATGTTCTACTATCCATATTTTGACTGTTGGGAGAGAGGGGCAGTAATTGCAAAAAAAATTCCCACGTTTAACAGAGAGTATCTTAAGTCCTAGGAGTTGAAAGGCCTTTCAAGAGAGAAATAAAGCTCACAGAACTTTTCCCACCTAAATAAACTGATCAAAATACATTTTAATGAAGTAAACGTTACAGCTGAGATGCTGATGTAAGTGAAGTATTTAAAGGAACAAGACAGACATTTTAAAACATAGGTTCTGTAACTCAGCAGTAAAAAAGCTACCAAGAGCAAACCTAAGTTCTCCTTCATTATCACAGAACAAGTAACTTAGGAATTATAACACAGGTTTTTGGCTTTGTTTGTTTTTAAGAAGAGGTGAAGCTACATACATCCCACTGAAACAGACTGTCCTCAGCTGGTTTGTCCATTGATACATCAGAAATTGAAACGTAAGACGTTTTAGTTGCTAGAAAGTCCATTGGAATTTCATGGAAGATTTGGTTCCTCTCTCTTACTGTCATTTCCTTTCTCATCAGAGGTGAATCAACATAAACCACTTTAGTTGGTTTGCTACCTGTTCAAGAACAGAAAGAGACTGAGTACACATTAAATGAAAGGAAAAACGATTGTTTTATATGTATATATATAAATTATATATATTTATATTTTTATATATATATAAAAAATTTAAATAATAAATGAACTTCAAAAAGCCAAAAGCAATGGCTGCAGTTTATATTTCTTCTAATCAATAACTACGTCCTGTCTCTGCTGCCCTACTCTTTTGTTTATACTTTAACACATTTACATATGAATCATCCACAGATTCATCCAAAAATGATACCCTGCCCACTATTATACAGAAAGCAGAGGCCCATTGTGAATACAGTTTCCTGTTTTAGAAAAAAAAAAATACAATTAATGCAAGAGGTGCATTACAGTGAAGGTGGAAACGGAAGGAGAGGAGAAGCCCTTCAAGAAACACTATTTATGGCTAACGTATTCTGAAAGCCCTTTATGTGCTAACTTTGGATCTAAAAATTCAGTTTAAAAACTGTAAACCTGATATAAAAGGAGTCACACCTTTACAGATAAAGTAATTTAATTTCATGCAGGAAAGTGCAAAATTTGGAAGATTTGCAGATATTTGACAGCTTATTTACTACTATCCAGAAGTCTGCTATACAAATTTGTGTGAAATGCACACAATGTGGACATTCCAAGACAACAACCATTATAAATACTCATCATGAAAAAATCCTTTGTGTATTACAAAAAAAAAAAAGGGGGGGGGAGGGGCAACAAGAGAGGAAATCCATATTCAGATTACTGATGGAGTACTTGACAACTAAAGTATAGCACTCAGATGAGTTAATCAGTTTATTCAAAACATTTTTTGTTGCAATTGGGAAAAGTGATCTCCATAGACATTCATCATTTATTCATTATTCTATGGTGTAAACAGGTCCTTTTAATTCCAGAAAATGTTTGCTCTTTAGTTTTTTCCTAAAACTTCAGAATTTCTCTTCTTTAGCTTATTGAAATCAGTTCACTTGATAATTTTAACAGCTTCATGCAGTTGTTTCCCAGGAGCAGAGCTTACAGTTTTGAAAAGCAAAAGGACAGTTAACAGATTATTTTTTTTTCCAAGCGGAAAATAGCTCTATGTCCAAATTCAATGTTAATGGTGATACCTCTAGAGGTTGTTGCTATTCTCAGTAACAAGGTGGAACAAGGTGTAGAAAACCACAAAATGACCTTGCTATCAGCTTTCCTCCTTGAAAACAGAGGACAAACTATAGCAATGGATTTTTTTAAAGTTCATTTTTTACAATAACTTTGATTAAACCAAACATTTTTCTTTACAACACAAAGGTCTCTGACTCCTTACCAGATGACAGCTGAAAATTATTAACTTCAGATTTTTGCCCTTTAAGATGTGTGAACTAAATAAGTCAAATTTTATTACTTTGATTGATTCCTTAAATTAAAAAAATGAAAGTACTTAAGAGATACTATTTTCTTATAGCTGCATTCTAGAATGCTGCTTCTTCAGAAAAGGTAAAAATCTGAGCTTATAGTTACAATTATAATTCTCATTAACCTTAGCTTCTTTCTTTTTTAAATAAAACCAAAATTAAACGATTCCATTATTGTGTGAACTAAACCAGACTACCTTCTTCCTTCCCACAGCTGGTTTTACTGGATTTTCTAATTTCCTGTTCTTCCGTCTGCTTCAAAAGGATTATGAGAATATATAAATATTTTCATGGACAAAACCGTAATTTTTATAACAAAAACATACTATACCTGCAACAGGGATCATTTTAATGCAAACTGGAATTTCCCATTGTTCCTTGTAGTTTAGTCCATGATTATTCAGTAAAGTAAATAATGATTCATTACTTAAAACAACTTGCGGACAGTATTTCAAAGCAAGTTTTTCTGCATTTGAATCTGAACTAATATCCTAAACAGAAAAAAAGTTATATTTTTAAAGTTGTTTTTCTTTTTTTTTTTTTTTTTAAGAAATACACACACAAATTTATATTGATAAGAAAAACCCCAAACCCAAACATGCATTAACCTTCCCCCCCAACTCCAAAAGCCCAAATACCAACACAGTGCCAAGCTTCAATATCAAATGAATAAGCAAAAAATGCCCCCGAAAATTTTTGTCTGAATCTTATGCATCCACCTTGCAGCATGAGAAAATATATCTTCTTAACTTGTATCTTTCAGTTCGTTCCTATTAATTTGAATTTCTAGACTGAATAGGAATTTGATGATCATGAAATATGGGCATTGCAGAAGAAAAAAAAAATAGATTCACTCACACATGTATTACAGATCTTCCTTATGAGTAATAGCACAATACAGACATCTAATGTTAAAGTATGGTTAATGATGCACAGTTGTTTGAATAGAGATTACATATAAAGAATGTTAAAACAAATATAAAAACATGAAGAATACAAATTCAGAATTGAAATAATAAAATTATTAAACATTATGACTACAGGTTTCCATGAAGAGAGGAGGCTGGCAGCGCTCATGAGGTGGGAGGAGAACATCAAGGACTAAGAAGATAACAGAAGCCCAGGAGCACTGAGAACCATGAGAGAGATATAAGAAAAATCTAGCTGTGTTCTTTTTTCTGCCACCTGAGACATCATCAGAAATCTTCTCTGTTTATAGCTGTAACATCTCTTGAGGCATATATCATTCTCATGTGTCACCTCTGCTACTTTCTTAAGGAAAAGTGTCTTTGCAATCACAGTGCCTCTGTTGAAAGTTTGGGTTTTGATACACGAACAAACTCCTTATGTTAGCGGATAACAAATTATCTGGAATAAACAGTGAGAAAAACAAGTTCTACAGAAGGAAAAACTCATTGATTTTCTCTGTGGAAGAACACAAACAGGAAGATTGGATATTTAACAGTAAGGTGGATCGGAATCTAAAAATTGTTCAACTCGGATATGAAGTTTATGCTGTTTAACAGAAGAAATTCCCAGGGTAAACTAACCTAATTGGCTTTTCAGAAAACCAGACAGTCTAAAGTATTTCTTCTTACCCTCAGGACTTCTTTCTGAAATCATAAGCCTTTGCACCTACATGCATTCATATGCATGTATACACACTCACACACACAGAGGCTGGCTTAGAAATTGGAAAGCAAAGTTCAAAAGGAATAACACTATAATAAACAATTCTATCTAGATTTCACGGACAGTGTGTTCCAATTTAAAGACCTCTCATGTTTCATGAGAACGGAGGAAGCCCCTTCAAGAGGCACTAGGTTCAAAAGGCAATAACCCAACTTTTGAAGAGGGCAGTGTGATTGCTATAAATAAAATACTAAACAAATAGTGATACAGTATATGTTCCTATGCTATAAGATGTGTAAGATTAGGGAAAAAAAAAAAGAAGAAAAAATGTAATGCTGCCACATAAAAAGGACCATATTGCTCTTCTATACAAAACACGACTTAAAAATGACAGTAAAAAGGTTACTTACTTCGTGCATAATAGAAGCCTTTTTTTCTGGACTTATAATAGATGTAATAGTTTTATAATCTGTGGGCAGTTGAACAGGCATGGCAGGGAAATTTGTTTTACCACGTCTTGCTGTACCCTTGAAGAAATCAAGCAGTTTCAAAAAACAGCTTTAACTGAAATCGTGTTGATCCAACATTGCACTTCTTACATGAAAAATATTAAGAATTTATGCAGGTGTATTATAAAGTTAGTGTTATATTTAAAAAATATACTATTAATGTAATCTTTTTATTGCAAACATAAGTGCAGGGTGTTAACGGCCTCACTACCAAAATAATTTTGTTAATGTTTTCATTAACAATTTTAATTGTAAATTATAACTCCTAACCCAAGCACTGAATAATATTTGTAAAACAACCCAGAATCCTTGCCTAACACAATCCAGATGTAATTCTACTTGTTTGAAAATAATACCAAAACAATATGTATATGTAAGATATTACCATTACAAGAAGATTTTTTTCCAGCCTAAAGGTCAACTGTGTATGAAACTTCCCTCCCATGATACTCATGATCTCCTGGAGCGTGTAAAACTCAGGATACTTCTGCACATGTCCAATACAAGCACGTAATAATTCCTAACATAAAAAGAAAAAAATAGTTTAT
This sequence comes from Larus michahellis, assembly GCF_964199755.1. Lineage (NCBI taxonomy): Eukaryota > Metazoa > Chordata > Aves > Charadriiformes > Laridae > Larus > Larus michahellis. The sequence continues at coordinate 18,553,890 of NC_133904.1, forward strand.
GCATTTGTATTTTTCGTAAGAATTTCATTTTAAGAAGTTTTTTCTACAATTGCAAGTTGCATTTGCATATACTTTCTGTAGAGAATACAGATATATTTAGCAGATTACTGCTAACAGGCTTGTTCAACTTTTCCAGTTAGAGACAGTATTAAAAAATTTGAAGGTATCAGTATAACTCTTTAATAATCTTACAATCACTAGCATCAGAACTGAACATACCCTAAATTCTCCTCAACCCCTCATATGCAAGGCTAACAATGTATGCACACAGGCTCAGATCAATCATAAAAAAAAAAGGTTTAGTACAGTTTTAACTGTAATTATTTTCTTTGCAGTTTATTTATGTTGGCTTTTAGAGGAACTAGTATTTTTTGTGTTACTACATAATTTACACTAAGCCTAGGTAAAAGCTGCAAAGGTAAAGACACAGGAAGATTCTGTATGTGTTGAAACTTGCTTTCATGTCAACTCTAGATCCCAAGACAATTTTTTCTGATATCTGAATTATGCACTTAAGACATTTAGGTTTTATTTAGTAACTAGAATTAGTTATTTTTTCACTTATTGTTGAAAACTAAATATGTGCCTCCGTTTCATTTTTAACTCACGATATCAACTTAACTATAAACAGGACTTCAAGTCTGGAGACACATTTAGTGACCAGATGACAAGATCACTTAGAAAAATAGACATGTTTAAGATATAAAATTACAAAGACAATCCCAATTTTTAGAAAAAAGCAAGATTTTGTCCTTACATGTGCCCAAACCATGCGTTAGTGGGAGAATAAATTTATCTTGTGCATGAAAAAGCACGTAATAAAAAGCATGACGGTGAAACAAAAACAATCCTTATGAATTTAACTAAACACTCTACTCTCTAGTAAACACTGTTTTACAGAACAAATTAGAAAAATAAGTGATGTGGCACTTTCTAGAAAAGACTAAATTTTTTTTTTTTAAAATGTACGTAAGTAGGCCATTTCAATTAAGGCAAGTCACTATGAGGAAAACAAGCAAGAGCAAATCAACCCATTGATGGAAAAGTTTAACAAACCTGTATTCTGGAGTTCTTTTCCTGAAATGTGATATTAAACCAAGAATGATATTTAAAATTGCATTCGTGTTTGATTTTAGAATCATCAAGGTGAGTATTTAACACAGTGTGAACTTGCAGATTATTATGATTAAAGCCTGAGTAACTCCTGATTAAAGTGACTTTGTAACATGCTACTGTGGAGGAAAGCTTAACATTCTGTCCAGTAGTGTATATTTAGGTGCAGCTTGTTAACGTAAATGCACATTTAAAAATGCAATTTCTCCCTTCCCAAATAAAAAGATGTAATTTATTCAATTGATGACTAAATTTTTGTACAGTATTGTATTCAGTGACCTCATTTATATTGTATCTTATTGGCTACAATAACCTGTGGGGCCAAGTGATAAACTGCACAGCATAAGGGAAATGGCAACTTCGCATGTCTCACCCCAACATGGAATCAACAGAAGTTCAGGGAACACCAGACCCCACGCGCAGTGCCTATGTATCTTAACCACAATTCCAATACCATTATGGAAGAAGAGAAGGAATTAAACACAGTATTGGTAATTACCTCAGTATAACGTAGTCCATCTTCAGAGATGGCATCATAATCCTTGGCACAGCTTTTTGCAGCGTTTTGGGCAAATTTCATAAATTCTGCCATTTCATTGTTTACTACTTCTTTCATTTGCTAGAGGGAGGGAAAAATCTATTTTTTAAGACAGAATGCAATCCTGTAGGCTAGGTACGTAATGAGCAAAATTTCCAGAGAGGTAGTACAGTATGAGGGAGGGCACAGATTCCACTTGCTGCTCAATTTGGCAAGTCTTTGCATATGTTTAAGAGTTTCACTTAAATAAAAAAAATTTTTTGCAAGGCCCGTTTCCTTAGAACAAATCCCAAAACAGCAAAACACCACTCCCCCAACAAACAGCAAGCTTCTTTTGGCCGTACACTGGTAGTTTATAAACAGAAAGGTTACTATTTCACTATTTAAACAACATTGCTGAGACTAAGCAGCAACCTCTGCCTTTCTACTCCCATAAGCACTGATGTGGCAAGCACAGGAGGTCAACATACAGGTCCCTTCACACGCTAATGAAAGAAGTTCCCAATTACAGAGTGTTGTCAAAGAACACATCAAAATGTACCCATCTCCTACACAGACTGCTACACGCCATTATGAAATGCTAAAATCACAAAAGGTCAACTCTTAACTTCTTCTCATAAAAAAGTGTGGGGTTTTTTGGGGGTGGGTGGGTGTTTAATCAGCTATCAAAGATCTACACTTATCATCAGTCGTTTAGACTACCACTAAAAAACAAAATAGAACAAAAAATCCACAGGAAACCCACCCACTTTCAATGAAATAAATAAATATACTTTCAATTTATATTAAAAATGTTATCCAGAACACTTTAAACCTTTATTACCATTCATAATAATAAGCTACAAGGAAATTACAACAAATTGAATTTAAAACCATTTTTGCTACATTTTCCTTAACGCTTTTTAACAAAAAAAATTGTATGACTCCCTCTGTGATGTTCCTGCGTACCCATATGCACACTTACCAGATACGTGTATAATTCTCTTTGACTTGCTGCATTAACTTGAAAATGTTTTATTTTTTTTGAGTACTTAGTCATCAGATATAAGTACGTTTTCTGCTCCTTCTCAGTCAAACAAGAGGTAAATGGATAGGGGATCCTAGGTTCTGGAAAAGGATGATCATCAGTTGTGCTTTTAGCCTCCACCTCAACTAGATCTGCAGCCTGGATGTTAGAAGTCTGTCTATTTTCTGAAGACTTTCCCAATGCCTCCACATTTTTCTTTGCCTCTCTGAAAGAAAAGTAATAAATGAAAGAACTTACACTTTCCACATAAATATTAATATTTGTCAGAATTAATAAAGGCAGTCATGCAAGCCTAAACTTCAAATCCAGCAAAATGCACTATGAGATACCATACTATTCCAATTCCTAGTCTATGTCATAGGAATTTTTTTATTCTGAAACTTTACCTGGACGACCAGACTAACCCTGAGTATCATCAGCAGGTTTGCCATGGGTTTAAAGATGAAAAAAAAAAAAAAAAAGTGTGTTTTTTTTTAAACACAACAGTGTATATATTAATCCGTTATACTCAATATTGAGGTGACAAGCTAAACATGAAACTCTGATTCTTTGTTCTGGAAACACCTGCTATTAATGAAAAGTTAGAGTCTCAACATTTCTTCATTCACTGATGGCTGGCGTTCAGAAACAGTTTGCACTCAGAAAGGTCTAACTTATGAGTTAAAGTGACGACAGTGAAGGAGAACGACTTAACTAGAAAAAGCCTCTCTTTCGCTCTAAAAGTAGTAAATTAAAACTACTTAATAGTAACAATAGACATTCTGGATTTCAATGAAGAAAGTCCTAAAAACAGAGTACACAATTCAAAAGTTTCATTTTCTACTCTAAAAAATTCTGAAATCAGTTTCCAAAAATTATATTGAGCTAAGGCAAGGGTGTAGCTGCCCTCACAACAAAGAAGTAACATTATAAAGCTGGTTCTTAAAATAACCCCAGTATATGAAGGCCATCTTAGCCCTGCTCTATTTAAAATTAACTGTTCTTAAGAGAGAAAATATTTAAGGGTAACAAAATGAACATTAACTGCTGATCTTGGAAAAAACATATTTTTAAGATATGATTTCAGCCGTAGAAAACATCTCAAGTGTTATTCAAACCCAGCAGTATCACGTCCACAGTTCTTAATAATACTTCACAGCTGTCTCTCTGAATATGAGAATGTGTCCATCCTCGTGGCACAAACTGGCAAATTTAATTAAGCTGCAGCAGCGACAAGATGCTGACTCAGATATGCCAATGTAGGAACATCAAGAAATTCTAGCAGCTTAAATTGGCTATATTCAGCACTGAATGAAATGGCAGCACATCAAGATCATTTCACTATGCAGTGCTGTCACAGTCTTCATCAGGGTGCAAACCAAAATAATCTGACAGAGCTTTTCTGTCCATATTTACAGCATTATACTTTATTTGAGCTGACGGTTTAAATTTTTCCCCTTCATTTTATCAGCAACCTGCCTTCACAGCTTCTATGGTGAGAGAACATACACTTTTGTAAACATCTATCAGGAACGCCAATATAAAAATTCACAAATTTCCTCCAGCTTTTACTTTTGCAGTTGCCCCAACAGGTTCCATTTCTCTTCCTCTCTGAATTTTTCTCGTTCCAACCTCTCTTCTGCCTATAAACCCACTTCTACCATACACAACTGAACACAATCCCACTCTTGAATGCAGTCACGTCTACTACAGAAACCCTTTTTCTACATCATCTACAGGCAGAATCCTACAGTAATATCCAGTGTACCCAGGAGCAAGCTGAGGGCTGTGCTCATCTCTGCCAGTTCAAGGAAAGTTGCTCCAACACAGACGAACCAGAAAAGACCTGTACCACCTATGTTCACATAATTTCATTTCCCATTCTTCAGCTAACTCTCTATACAGTTCCTTCATTACTCAAGCAATTAATTGCATCTCCACTGCACCTAAGACACCGTTGTATCTATGTAAACACCATTGGCTACTTCTGAAAGATATAAGTAAAAAGGATTTCAATGTACTCTATCGTCAGCCTTCTACAAACTGAGAAGACATGGACAGACAGCAAGACATTAATTTCTAAAAAGAATTAGGTCTGGTTCATGGGTAACAGGATCCTTACCATGACCAGTTAAAAGTGTGGGTCAAACTTCACCCCTCATAAGCAAAAGCAAAAAACAAGAAGCACCACTCCCCAAAAATAACCCAAAACCCCATCCCAAACCCCCCAAAATACCACCCCCCCAAGAAGACATGAAAGGCCAGAGGTCTCAACCTACACTGTTCCGGCTTTCTGAGGTTTCACAACAGGTAAAGCACAGACCAACTGCTGGATTAAGGAGTCAGTAACAAATCCTTGCATACCAGATAACATGCAGCTTTCCCCCAAAACCACAAGGGTATGTATCCATAGGATAGTAACAACTAGCACAAAACTGTAACATAATAGAATATACCTGTTTGATAAATGCCATAGTTCAGAGAGGCTCGGAGCCAATGAATATTTTTCATAAATTTCGTGTGAGAAAAATACTTCACTGCCATTTTTTGGTGAAACATCCCTGATAATAAAAAAAACAAAAACAAACCACAAACAAAACAAGAACATTGGAATACACAAAAATATAAAGCCCACATCTGCCTCTGAAAAACGAAACGCATAGTTATTTATTTTAAAAAAAGAGGCTATCTACACAGTGTTTCTACATTCCCTCTTTATGAAAGTTACATATATACTAATTCTCTACTGGTTTTCCATAGTAAAATACATGTGTTCTTCACAGTCCAAAAAGAACAATTTTATTACTACAGGGTACAAATTCTAGATATAGCAAGAGAAATTCTGATGGAGCTACATGCCTTCAGATGCTCATTACTCAAAACCAAACATTGGGTTGAACTTGCTGGAACTTTGAGAAAAATACAACCACCTTATTTTTAATTTTTCAGAAAAGAGATATTTTGTTTTCTACACACGCCTTACCTTCTAAACTCTTTTTTTTTTTAATATAGCCCTCTCAGTGTACAGGCCCTATACAACATCAATCTTTCCAAACTATTTTGAAAGGCATGAGGAAAGATTTCCTTCTGCCTTCATCACAAATAAACAAATTCAAAGCCAAGTCCCCCCTCCAGGCTTAAAAAGCCGAATGACATCTTTGTAGGGCTTTCCGTATCAAAAACAAGAACAACACCACTGCCCCAAACCGATATCGTGGATGCGTATTACTTAATTGCTCCTCATTTCTGAGCATACATAAACATACAGGCTCGCTCTTCCACAGTGAAAGCGCAGACTCCTCCCTTCTCCCGCTGAGAGAACGACGAAACATGTCGGCACCCCGCCCTCCCTCAGCCAGGGGGCGGGAACCAGGCGGACGCGGTAGCCCAGGCCCGCCCCCCTCCTCAGGCGCATGCGGGCCCTCGCCGTTCTCCTCTCGGCGGAGGAGCGCGGAACGGCGTGACGCCTTCCCGCCCGCCGCTCTTCAAACGCGCCCGGCTAGGCCTGGGGGAGAGGGGGGAACGTACTCACCAGGTCAGCAGCGGCCCCTTGGCCGCCATCTTGACGGGCCCCTCGGGGAACTGTGTTTGCCGGTTCTTCGCCTCTACGCCGCTCGAGCCTGCCTCACGGCATTGGCCAATCAGCGTATCAGAGCGCCCGGCGCGCGGGGTCAGGTGTTCCGAGCCAGCCAATGGCAGCGTAGGCTGGAGCCGAGGCTGGAGGGGCTGCGGTGGCCATCTTGTGGCAGGCGGCACAGCTGCGCGGTGGGGTTGCGGGGGCTGTCCCGCTGCCGGGGCTCCTGCCAGTGCCGGCCCCGTCCCGTCCCGTCCCGCCTCGCCGGGAGACGAAACGTGCTTAAGGTCTCTTCACGCTGTGGGCTCTGCTCCGACTCCACGTTCTTCACCAAGGTGTGGCCCTGACCAGATGTTGGGTGCCTCGAGCGGCGGTTCCCGCCCTGGGGGTGCAGAGGTGGCTGGGCCGGGCTCTGCCGGGCGGCTCCTCCCTGAGGGGAGGTTGGGACCGTGTGTGAGAGGGCTGAGGTGCCCCGTGGAGGTTACTGCATTTATCATCTTCCTTCCTCACCGGGGCTTCGTTTCCCTGGCACACTTTCCACTTGCTAACATGTGGGTGTAGTCACAAGACCTTTTTTCTGATGATCAGGCTTCTCAGTGCGATAAAATGTGGAATTCAGATTTTGTTCTCAGTACCTGTAGGTCTAAGCGATGCAAACTCATTTGCTTGTGGTGTTACAAGAAAAGGTGACCCCCTTCACAGCTCTACAGATGGAGAAATTAAGAGGGAAGTGAGGAATGGCATGAAGCAATCAAAGCGTTCACAACACTGAGTCCTGTAACTAAAACTTTGGGCACTATGCACAAATACATAAGTACTGAGATGATTCAGAATTATGTCCAAACCCACCCACAAAGGAGTGTCTTTAGCTTGCTTACGCATCAGTTTTAACGACACTGATTTTTAACTGCGCCCTTTTTTGGTTTGTATATCAGAGAAACAGAAAGGTTTTCGTCCTCCTACTAGATCCACCCAGAGCCCAGTCCTGGAGGTAGCTTTGTAAGGAGTAACCTCATTTCAAAACCCAGGTATGATAATAGTTACGTACCCAAATGATTAGAAGACTTACCACAGATTGTGAATGTGGCAGGTTAAATCCTACTTCAGTCTGCATCTCTCTATAACCTGTGGTGTCTGCTTTTTTTTGTTTTTTAATGGTGCTACTTCCTACATGTGATCTTTCTACTTCCATGACATAGACATGAACATCAGGAAACGCTTTTTCACTGTGAGGCTCACTGAGCGCTGGCACAGGTTGCCCAAGGAGGTCGTGGAGTCACCATGCTTGGAGATACTCAAAAGCCATCTGGACATGGTACTGGGCTCTAGGTGGCCCTGCTTGTGACCTCTGGAGGTCCCTGCCAACCTCAACCATTCTGTGATCCTGTGAAATAGTCAGGGATCAAAACCACCACCTCATAACCCACAGTTTAGCTTTCCTCATGCGGACGGGGCATGGGAGTCCTTCGTTGGTGTCTCACTTCAGAAAAATTCCTGCGTTTTATATTGAACGTATATAGTTCTTTATATAGTTCTTGCCTAACCTATATCTTGGTGGTTAGGAACTCTCCCATGAGTGGAGAGAGTGGAAATCATGTCCTATGAGTAAGAAAATTCAATCTACATTTTCAGTGTCTCGACTGCTTCAGTCATGGAGCTGCTGTAGAACAAATGGCACTACTGAGTGCTAGAGTTCTAAGAAAGTCACGGCTTCCGCTACTTTTTTTTGTAGACTTGATCTGTAGGTGAAGGCTGCTTCCAGATGTAGTGCTTCAAAGATTAATGCTAATACCTATTTCTGGATCATGGTCAGGCATATAAATAATGAGCTGTTAAAGCTCTGTCAAGACAGAGGCATGTCTGGGTAGGTGCAGATGTAGAATTTTACATGCCTGAAGTCTTAAGACCAAGCGTGCTGCTGATATGCAGGTGATTCCAAAGTTAGCACAGCAGAGGGGAGCTGCAGCTGTAATTTTGATGCCTAAATTGTATTAAAATCTCAGTTTTGATATGCAAATCCTCATTTAGATCTAGCCTGAAGTGGTATTTCCAAAGTCACCAGGAAGGCCCTAAGCCAGACTTCCTGTATTTTGCACTTGATGCAGTGAACTGTGGTTTCAAATGAAGATGACACCTTCAAGGAGAGGGAAGCTAGATTAATCCACATTCATTCTAAGGAGGTTCAAAGCTCTTGTTGGCCAAAAGGGGAGCTTAGAAGGTGCTCGGGAATCTTCTTGTTTCCCCGCTGCCAAACATTACTTGATGTATGTGCTGAACAGCTCTGATATATGTGCTTGGAAGCACAGCCTGATTTTGTAACTGCATTCCTTAAGGAATAAACCTATTGAACCATGAATCAGAAAACCAAGATGCTACTGACAAAAAATTAAGACAGATTTTTCCATTAGAAGCTGAAGTTTTATTACAGGATAACAGTACATAAAGCACATCTAAAATCGATGTGTTCAATGCACTTAATAAAGGTAATGTAATATTAAAGGTACAGTTGCTAAGTACAATATAACAACATTCATATTAGAATGAAAATTGGAGTATTTAAAAGACAACATTAAATCTCTTATTTTTACAGTCATATTTACAAAATGAATCAAAATACTTTTTTCGGGACTGAGTAAAATAACAAACTTGAATATAAGCAGGCTATCGTAAGAGTGAGTGGGAAAGGTCCATGAAAGTGAAAAGTTAAGTGATTGGGTAAAGATCATTAGCAAAGGTTTAGTACAATACCACTTTAGTATTCCTCTTGATGGCTTACATTTTATTGTGGCTAGAAAAGGAATTTATACATACTGTACACATAACACCATATATTTACATGTACAGTATAATTGCATTTAAAACTTGTGTGTATTTACATACAGAAATTTGAGCATATCACTCAACGAGGTTTTTTGAAGTCTATGTGCTTAATCTTCAAACTGATGTATATTTGTAATCAGCATTTATTCTGGCCTTGTTACGTTGAACATTTAGTAAACAGGGAGAATACATGTTAACCAAATGACTTTGCATAAATATATCAAACTATTAAAATTAAAACAATAGGGAGAACATGTTCCTAGCATTATGTATAGGTTAGTACATACAAATTTAAGAGCAACTCCTTTTCTCTTTGAAAATATCAAAAGGTGACTTAAATCAACAAGGGAAAATAAAATTGTCATGGCTTATATTTAAATAAGATTGTAGCTTCAAGAGGTTTTTTTTAATTGTCCTGATAGTGTTTGCAATTAAACATTCCACTTACGAAAATATACCCACGGTGCAGTAAAGTTTGTGTTTATTTTTAGGACAACAGTATGTTTGCTGTTTAAAAAAAATTATTTATATATATATATTCCTTGGATTGAGGGTATAAAAGCAGTGCATGGAAGCCAAGAATCATGGCTTTAAAATTCACTACCTTCTATTATCAAAAAGTGCAGTAAACAGAAACATTGTATTTAATAAATTGCTCAAAAATCTTTGCTAAAGATCTTATAAATTCAGTAATATTACAGAAAAATTCTAATAAATATTTAAAAGGTTAATTACCTCCTTAGTTAGATATTTGATATCCATCAGTTTTTAAGAATTAACATGAAAACAATATCTAGAATGAAAGGAACAGGGGACAGGAATACTTTTAAGGGTACATGACTACGTAAATTAAGGTATACATGAAAAATAAAAACAAAACCCCCAGACCTGACAAAACGTTGCAAATTCCACTTCTGAATTAACTTGAGTTGCTAATGGCTGTCCTTGGATATGTATGCACGGTTTATAAAGCATATCCAAGGACTGAATTTAGCCATCCATCTATCACGGAAGATTTACACAGAAAATTCCTATTTACAGTAACTGGAGTTAAGTGTGTAGGCATGGCCTACTAACATCCGCAGTTTGAGTGTGTACAGATCCTATTTAAAGTGAAGAGGGAGGAAGGCACCCAGCAGAATAACATCTATAAATATCAGATGCAACGACAGGATAGAACTCTCACAACAAGCCAAATAACTACCTCCCTTTCAGACAGACAGCATATTCTAATTACTTTATACTGGCAGATTAGATGTTTTTCTTTTTTCTGATACAATATAGGCAGACCGTTTTAGTAACCAAAAGGATAACAAGCTGGACAGAACATTTTTAATAACATTAATAATTAATAATGTTAATAATGTAGAAAACAATTCTACATTTGATATCAAGTATCTGTACCGGTGAAGTAATTTTCTCCTTATTAAATATACTATAGAATAATTTATATAATGACACTATGCATTTAAAGAGAAAACCATGTCCCAAATCTTGTACTCTGATACAGGTACTTGTTGGGCATATGTTGGTGTATATATATATATATACACAAATATATATATATTTATATATAGTTATACTCAGTGAAATTAACAAGACCCAAAGGTGGTATTGTCTAGGAATAAAAGGGGTTTGTTTGCTTTTGTTCACAAAAGTAACTTATCTAGCACCACACATCAGAAAAACACAAAAATAGCACACTCTAGTTCTAAACAGCTATGTCTAAAATAGATTATATAGTAAAACAGATATTATACAGCATAATGTGGTATTTGATAAACAGATAAATATTTGCACTGTGTAGGCTGTTTATAGTATAACTTTATCTATACAGAATGAAAGCAAAAAGTTAACTGTATAGAGGTGAGCAGAACAACATTAAATATTATGACTCCAAAGCAGAGACAAAGTTAGAGTTGAAAGAATAGAGCAAGGTAAAATGTTTACAGGCCATTACAAGTCCTTAAATTAGTAGTAAAATAAGGAATCAGTTGCTCAAGTTTAAGAAAGCAGTAAACAAGAGATTGCATTTACATGCAGATGTCTAAAACTTGTATTTCTTTTAAATCTATGCACAAAAAGTCATTTGTTTTTATTGCTTGACATTCAGTTATGGCTAGAGTATTTTTAACCTTTTTTTTGTACTTTGGAAACAAGATTATTGTTAAAGGTGCCATAAAAATGGACAACATTGAAAACAGTTTGCAAATAAACCACCTAACACTGCAGTTCTTTATACATTTTAAAAAGCCTTGTCTGGGGTTTGTCATATGTTAAATATATTTAATCTGGGAAAATACATTGTAGCTTGAAGCCTCCCATTGGCCCAAACATCCAATACAAAAACACATCTCCAGAAAAGGAGCAGGCAGACAATACAGTTACATATAAAGAAGCAGCCAGTTAATGTCCTAATAGTTCAAATATTCACCACTGTTCTGTAACTTGTTTCTAAATCAGTGTAGAAATGAGGAACATTTTGGATTTAGAAAGGTGTACAGTACGTATGCCTTTTTGTGAAATAAAATTCACTGTATTGCTTATGAATTCTCTGCATTAGATATAGATAGAATTACAGATTGCAAGTTCCTGTAAGGTTTGTGCATGTACATTAAGACTTTGTGGGGTAATTAAGGGTAGTGTTTCTCAAACCGAAAGTCACAACCATTTCAAAGTTGCCAACGTGTTTAGATTATTATCAAAACACTGTGTCAGGCAAACGGGGCTCGGTTCTGCAGCGCAGGGTGCGTGGCTGTGCTGGCTGCGGGCAAGCACGCTGGCCAGGCAACTCGTCCCACTCGCTGGATGCAGCTCAGCGCCCGCAGCGCAGAGGAGCTGGCCCTTGGCTACAAGCATTTGCAGTAGCTGTGGAGTTACTAAGTACTAGCAGTAGCTCAGTTCCTTCAGTTAGGAAATGCCGCCAGTAATTACAGCTGGTTCGCACTCCCTGCCCCAGAAAAAGTAAGTTAATTCCAACACAGAGAGCCCTATGAAGAAATACAGCCCAGAAGGATTGTGCTTTCAGAAAGCTTGAGAAACACTGACTTACAGGAGAACAAGTATACAAAGGACATGTGAACACCGAAAACATGCAGATGTTAACAAAAAGGTGTGATGTCACACATCAAGCTGAACAACTTGATTGTGAAGCTGAGCTTGAAAAAATAATGAGATTATGAGGGAAGACATACAAGTGAATATCGTGGCAGAAGAAACAAACCTATGAGTATTGATCTGAAGCCTTTACCATGTTTTGTTTCTTATTTGGATAGCCTACTTATTGCTATAAAGTTATTGCTATATTCTACCAATGATAAAGGCAAAAAAAAAAAAAGATAAACAGTAACATTACGTATGAAAAAGGTAGAATACAGCTTTTATTTTGATGTTAAAATTCTATTTAGTACCTGAATAAAGTTCCAAAGATAGACTGTATCTTATCCTAAATGTTACATACTTTTCCCCTCAAGTCCAGTGACTTAGCATTATTTAGTGAGCTATTATCACAGTACTAGGATTAAAGCACATACTGCAATGATTTTAAAATAAATACTCATTTAAATTTTAAAACTTCTCTTCTTGTTGTTGTATTTGGTATGTGTACGCATTTGCCCTCATTTCCACCAAATGATTTACTGACAGGAATATTTAAGCGTGAAGAAAACAGAAGGCTAATATTCAAATATATTCACGGATGAAACTTTTTAAGTAATAAATATTATTATTAACAATGAAAAAATAATCCTAATAGTTATATTTCTCCAGCTAAGGAAAACAAAGGTGTTTCTTCTGTGCAACCTCAATCAGCTAGCACAGGTAGAGTTTCATATACTCAAGAGAAAATTTTATTTTATTATTTTTGGATATTGGATAATAAATGCTGTTTCTGACATATTAATAAGTTTATCTACATTAGGGAGTTAGGAATACGTAGAGAAAAAATACACATTGTTTGTACAGCTTATACTGTGCAACCTGTTTTGTTCATCAGGTACAGACTGGGGAATGTCTATGCCAATCCAAAAAAAGACACTGTAATGTTTGGATCGCCCCACTACATAGCTAAAACATCTTAGAGATTGTACATATTAACAGTGCGTTTAATTGATCTGCAAGTATGTAAAGAATAGGTTCTACTGGGAATAAGCAATAGGGATTTTCTTCTGCTGAAGATGCCAGGACACAAACTGCTAAAGAGGTCAGACTTGCTAAGCAGTTCTCTGCCTTGGAAAGCCATTCTGAGCTAAACTCGACCGTCAGCTTATAAAACTGCAAGAAATAAATTAATAAATTTAAGCAATCTAAAGTAAACAAGTGGAAGCCATATACCCAGTCAAAAAACCCCTCGATAACCTAAGGTACCGGAGAACTGATGTTTTTTGCAAGAAGAAAGATATGTTTGATGGAGAAATTCGGTCTCTTCCCAGTCTCTTAAAGACTTCCCAAAGTCTTGAAGCCTTGCTTGTTTCCTTTGTAGTGGCTTATTTACTTTTCTATTTGGATTTTCAAAAGAACGTGAAGCCATAAAACAAGGCTAATTGGGACAGGCTTCCAGAATCCTACAATTTGGCACTTGGAGTTTCCTAGACATTGCTGGTTTTTGGTGCCATGGCAATCACTTGGAATGGCTGTATTTGATGTACTGTGGATGTGAAAATGTCTTCAGCCTCAGTGTTTCTTTCCAGTCAGGATTTTTGCTTTACCATGAAGCATATGCAACAATGACAGACAAGGTCTGAATTGTTGTTCTTGTATTCCTGCAGATCTATGTTCCTTTCTATGTGTCTTCATTGCCAAAACCTAACCATTTCCTTTTCGTTCTTACTGTACTATCATAAACTGATTTGTTTTCTGTGACAATAATTTAAATACTGAAACCCCATTTTCTATTGCAAAACACTGAAATTCAGCTGGAAAAATAGTCCTATAAAAATGTCCCGAGGGTATTGAAATTAATTTCAATCACTTATTTAATGGGTCAGCATTCATTTATTTTCTAAAATATAATTGCAAAACCTTTGCGCTGTTTGGATTATTTTAGTTTTGAACAGAATAAAGACCAAAGAGCAGCTATACTGCAAAACTGAGTAAGAGAATGAGGCACGCATAGAGCATTTAGTTAAAAAAAATATCCAGTTCTCTTGTGCCTGGGGGGGGGGAGGGGAAAGGGAAGAAATACTAGTGTATTTTTTTTAAAAGTAATTTGTTCCACCAGTAGTACTGGCCACCCTGTTGAAGAGTTTTAGAAGATCCCTGAGCACATTAGTTTCTGACTGTTAACCCCAGCTCCAAAATGATAGGGCTTCTGTTGTTGGTAACGAGATGGATTGTCATTCACAGTTAAGTCAATCATAAGGTGCTTATCTATTTACCCTTTTTTTCACCAATCAGCACAAAGAACTGTCAGAAAATAACTTTTATTTTTCTTTTTTTAAATTATAAAAGGGCACAAAATTTAAACAATCAATGTTTGGTGACAGTGGTATAGGATTATTATCTGGCTGCCCCTCAATGACAGACAAGTGATTCAATCGACATTCCTTAGCAAAAAAAAAAAAAAAAAAAAAAAGGCAAAAAAAAAGAAAAGTCCTGTACAAATATGTATTTTTCCCTGAGGGATCAAGGTTACACCCGCAAGTGCTCTATGTACATATTGCACTGTAGAGGAATGAAGAACATGTGCAAAAAAAGCAACAATGATTGAAGCTTACTAATCAAACCTTTTAATCATGACTGCTATGTCATCTTGCATTTTGGAATGTCGGAACACAGCTATTCCTTTTATCTAAAATGTAAAAAACGAAAAAAAAGAAAGAAAAAGAAAAACACACCTCTACTATGGCACATTCAATGAAATAAAAAGTTTTCCAAAGACAAATAGACAAATTCCATCAAGAAAATAATACAAAGTTCGTTCGTTTGTTTTTTTTTGTTTTTTAGAAAAATTACATTACTTTCTTTCATTGTTTCACATTACAAAATCTTTTTTTTTTTTAATGTTTACACAAATCACATTTTATTGCAGGAATATTTCAAGTGCCATCAAACATTTATAGAAGGGTTAAAAAAATAGAAGTCTCTCTAAAGTGGTCCAGACAAGGCTTTGTATAGAATAAATCTTTTTTCCACCTTCTATTTTTGACTTAAGTATTTTGAATACATTTTCTTTATTCCATTGACACTTAACAGCCTAGAAGCAGCCACTCACACGTACCCACGCGTATATTCATGTGCGCACACAAATGTACTCTCTCACACACACACAGGTGCACAGACACACACAGATATCTTGGTATCCATACTAAGATAGATAAGCTTTAATAAAGAACAACCAAACTTAAAACCAGCCTCCCTTTTCACCTAATCCCGTAGTTTTTAAAACATCAAACAGTGCTGGAGATGTTGAAGTATATTAGGGTGGTTCAAATGACAGTATAGTATCTCTTTCCTAGAAAGCCAGAAAACATCTCTGTGGATAGATCTAACACCCAATCAAAATCTCTTTGCAGACTTTAAGGAACAGATCATTGAAAAACAATGTATTATTCCTTTATCTTCAGCTATCCTCATGTTTTGGTTTGTAGCGAACTGGGCAGATTATGACAATACTCATGTGAATTTCCATTGCCCCCAAATACGTTTTTTAAATGACTATTTGGTTGACCACCTGATACCAGGCCGCAGTCCCAGAGGTTCTGCAGAGCGCACTTCCTCTGCTGCGCCGGGCGCTTACGTGGCTGTCACTCTGACCGGCCGCTCCGGCATTATTCCACATCCCCTTTCATAAAAGCCTCCTTGGCAGCAGAAATCTTATCAGTACATCTGCCACGCTGTATCCCTTTTTTTCCCCTCTCTATGAAGAGCAAAACAAAAATAATATTCTGTTGCCAAGTGGCTGTTAACTGTGACCGGGAAGGCAGAGTTACTGGGGGTTTGTACGCACAGCCTGATTTACCAAGGTGCCAGTACATGGGAGCTCCCATGGACAAAAATGGCAGCACCTTCTGGCCTGGAAGATCACATCTCAAGCTGTTTTCAGATGTAAAGGGCTTTCAGCTAAGGCCCCATCTGGAACCTTTTCACGGTTATGTATTTTATTAGTAAATGCTGAACTAGATACCAAACAAAACCATTTGCACCTAGATGCCTGGTAAAGTACTAATATTCATCAGGAAAAGGTAAGAAAAGGATGTGAATGAAAATTAATCCCCAAATATTTTGCCTGGTAGTCTACTTACTGTCAGAAGTAGGAGTTGTATCTCGGTCTCTAAAGAAGTACAGGTCTTACTTCATTATTCATTAGCTGACACTGAAATTAAGTTTAGTTGATCTTTACAGGACTAGCACCTAAGGCTGGTCACATTCAGAAAAGATTTGTTAGTTAAAAGGATTGCTTTAAAAATAGGAACACACATTAGAATGAAAGTACCATATCATGCCAGTTACTCCAATAAAGTAAACAATGATTCTAGGAAAAGTGCTTCAGTGAGGCTGGAGAGAGCACGTGCTGGGCTGTGAGCTGCCTCTTCGGGAGCACGCGGGATGGAGCTGGAAAAGGACAGCTCTGGGGAGTTTTTCCAAAACCCTCTCGTGCCTCCACCCTGGTGCTGCCGGAGGCGCAGTTGTTCCCCTTCCATACTCCAGGGCATGCTGCTCTGTAGGGGAAACACTGATGCTCATCTCCTCCTCCTTTCAAAGCACAGAGATGAGTGAGAGCTGTCACCTTCCCTGATGTGGCAGACCATAAAATTTCTCCTAGCTGTTGCAGCCAAATGTCTCAATTTGACCCCAAAGGAAACATGTTCCAACCATAGAATAAACCTTTATTTTGCTTATAATAACTCACTGACCTAATTCTCCTTTTTAAAATAGTTAGGCTTCAGTGTGCTTCTATTCACTTCTGTTACTTTCCAGCGACTATAACATATGTAAGAGATTGTTTATCCTTGGAAATTAAAGCAGTGGAGCACATTCTGTTGCATTCCTTTTTCTTTTTTAAAGTTCCTGGCTTTTTCTTATGTACTTCCTCAGAAACTTCACTTATGTAGGCCTACAAGGCATCCAGTTATACATCCTCATCTCATCCAAACCAGTTACGCACCTCTGGCTCAAACAGGCACAGTTAATTTTGTCATGTCATTTATTGTGAATCTGCTTCCTTCAGAACTAGGTTTACTTGCCATATTTGCTCAGAGACAGCATTCTTCCTAACGGGAACAGTTATTACTAGTAAAAATAATAAAGACTGCAAGAATTGGCTTATTGGTTGGTTATGCAATATGGGAATCACAATTTCAGAATTACAGAATGCAGATTTATGATATTAATGATTTCCAGGCGTTATACAGAGTACAAAATGTTTTCTAGCAACAGCGTGCCTTTACTTTGTTGGTCTGTCCTCATCTGATAAACTTTAAAGTGCATCTTTTTAAATAAGGAGAGTAATGGACTTCTCTGTTCAGCTACCTGAAATTGAACTGCTGGATGCTGGAAGAACATGGGTCAGTGTTCTCATCTCACTGAAGTTAAAACCAAAGCTCCTATGGATTTTGCTAGGCTAGAGTTTGGAGTTTGAAGGCATTGTTTACAATATGGAGTACAAAAGTATGTAATATTATGTATAAAAATTGCTTTTCCACATACATGTCATATACACATACTTCTACTGTAGATAGAGAGTTGAGTAAATACCTTCAAACCTGGATTTAGGGTGGGTAGAGATACACTTTATTTAATAGCCTGATTTTCAAGGATGCTCTGTTACGCATCTGTAAGTGATCGGTAGTTGCTTAGTTCAACTTCGACTGCGGAAACTCAGCACCTTTGAAAATGAGGCTTTTGCCTTGTGCACCTAAATACGAATTTAGGCATGTAATTTTAAACATCCAGGTTTGAAAGATTTGAAAATAAAAGTACCCTTGAAATTAACAGCTGAAAAGCCGATTTTAATTTAGAAAGTTGTTGTTATTTTCAACTCTTTAAAAAAAATAAATCTGTGTAACCATTTCGGGATATGACCAGCCTTCTCTTTAAAAGTAACATGGAAAACAGCAGCATAAATACCTCCCAATGTACCAGTACCTGCCAAACCTTTTTCAGTTAAACTTGAGTTTCTGGTGCACATGCAACACAACAATGAACACGCTAGCATTTAATTTAAAGAAAAAGGTGCAAAATGAAAGTGCCTTATCAATTCAACAAGAAAAGCTATACCAGTAACTACATTTTATATTAATTAAAACAATATATAAACAATATCTCTTTTGCTATATATAGTCTTCATGCCCATTTACCCTGTAATATATTATAATGCTATTGTTGCTATTGCTATGGACCCTTTTCATGCCATTCTGTCTACTGGCAAACTGGTAGGTGAAAAAAATCGTCCTTCATGAAACAATGAGCAAGTTGTGCAAACTGATGCTGAAATCTCTGCAATGCACACCAGTCGCTGATTACTAGGTGGACTCTGTGTTCTGATCAACAAATCGATTGTTCTATCAAAAGTCTGGGCAGTGAACTACAAGAGAAAACAACCTTCTGACATTAGTACCCTCAGTCTGTGTAAACAGAGGTCAAGGATTGAGAAGTTGAGACAGAAAAAGGGTCCATATTTGTAGGCATAATGGAAATCATATGCATGAGAAAAACAAGTTCAACTTTGTTTCATTGTTTCCCATCCTTCGCCTGACCCCGACCGCCAAGAGATGTGCAGTGTGTTGGCTCCCTAGGTCTGTGCAGGGCCATATAAAGTGTCTTGGTTTTCTTTCTTTTTTTTTTTCTTTTTTTTTCTTTTCCTTTCTTTTGTTTTAATGTTTGTACTTCGGACATTCTAGAAGTGCTTAGGTGATACGTTTACCCATCAATTTGCATCGCTGGCTCAAATTCTGAAGTGAACAACTCCTTGTAAAGTGGAGGAAAATGAAGTCGTACAATGTCTGGGTATATTGCTTTAAATGCCATAAGCTTTTCTGTATGTCGTCCACACAGTGCTCTTAAAGTAGACACTTTGCATATTAACTGTAAAAAAATGAACAGAAGTCATACGGTCATACATGGAACCAGGCCTCCCGATCTCGCTCTTAGGATTAAAGCTCTCAGTTTGAGTTCATTTCAGTTGTTTACCTTAACAATGACATTTCAGATGTGTAGTGAAGGATATTTGTCATGTTAGGTTAAAAAAAAAAAAAAAGCTATTTAAGTAATGGATTAATGTTATTTGTGAAATAATCTTTTCTTCAAGTTCCTAGGAAAATGCATCATTATGTTTCCTCGCTTGCCTTCCAAGCACTGGATTGATACAGAAGTATTGCATGGCTGGATCTTAACTCATGCAACCTAGTCACTCTCTTGGAAGAAGGCAGTCCTGACTACTTTTAAACCCACTGTGAATATTATGGAGGGAACAGGCAATGCGATAGATTAGGCTTTTTTATTTTATGCCAAATAAGGTCAAAAGGAACAGACCAGAAAAATCATACTTCAAAAATATTACTAGGGTTCTCCCCGAACTTACTGAGGAAATTATTTTTATCAAAGCACATGGAAGAAACTTCTTCCAACAAAAGTATCCAAAGTATACACTTGGGAAAAGAATTATATGAGCTAGGATTTGAAATGAGGGCAAGCTGCAAAGCCTGGGATGGACCATCCCACTTTTCTTGTAATTAATTCTGTGGTGTGAAACTAACCCTAAGCTTTCTGGCTTTGTAGAGTTCTAAAAGGAACAAGCTCTGTAAGAAGTGCCTATCCTTCTCCAGTTCTTCACGTTTTTTTATCATCACACCATTTTTCCATTTTTGAAAAATTAATACTTCAGCATAATAGGATGTAGTATCTCTTTTCCCTTCCCTAGGCATCAATATTTGGAAGAACTGCTGAGAAAAAGGCTGTGTAGGGAACTTGTGATGGAAGACTGAAAAACAAGGTTAGTTTGGGTATTGCACGTTATGACTTAACTGTCATGCAGGCAGAGATTTCATGAGGCTTAAGGCATGCATGTTGTAGAACTGAAATAGTATTCTGTGTGGCAGAAACATGTCGGAGAAATAGCATAAAAACCTTCATCACTTTTCATGAAGTTCAACACTAGAATACTTCTTTTCAGACCGTTACCAAGCTTGTTCCGTAGTACCTCATTATTTCACCTCTTCCAGTTTTTAGTAAATAGTTTCAGCTAAGCACCTTGATTTTGAACAAAGAATTCTGGGTTTACAAATAACAAATTAACTGCTTAAAAGCTTTTACACCATCGTTCATGGTTCATAAGCAAGCATACTTTCATAGTTATGTGCCACGGCACAGTACGAGTCTTACCTTTGTTAGAATTCCATCTTCTCGGTGGTTCTTCTGTAGGACATGCTGAAGTGCTAGCTGGATCTTCTGTTGGAGTTTTTCAATTTTTACTTTCTCCTGAAGCCATGAGCGATCTAAATATAAATGGAGTTAACACCTCTAGTACTGCACACATCAGTCACAGTGCACCAGGATGTTCTAAGTCTGTTACAGATTCTCTCTCTTGTTTGCAACCTTCCTTCCACTTCTTATACACTTTTATATAGCAAATGAGTTTCAAAATTAATAGGCTTTTTAGTATATTTATCACATGCATTTAAAATGACTTTTATAAAGCCCTTAATTAGAATAATGCAGCATACCTGAGTAAGACTTATTAATTATTTGCTAATGATGTCTGTAAAATGCAGGGTATTTACAAAATGAAGCTAGCAACTTTTTAGTGGGAAACGAATACATCACATAATCCATAAGTAGTTGGAGTGAATCTTCTTGCTAAGATCTACAGTGACATACAGAAAAATCAGAAGCAAATACCAGCTATTAGAAAAACAAAAAGCTGCTAAACTTCCTAGCAGAAAAGTAGTATTAGCTGCTACATCCTCCACGTGGCACAACTGTGGGATTCTGCGGCTTAGATACTAAGGCACAGGGCTAGCATGCTTCCCATCTGGCAAACAGCATGAGAATGTATTTCTATAGTCTCAATAAACCCGCTCTTCCTAACAGACTCTTCCGCCACCACTCCTGAGTCACTCTGCTGCACTCTAAAAACAGAGCGTTTATTTCCTTGGGTGTTACGCCAGACATGAACTGACTTTCTGCACTGGTATCTCGTTTCACCCGACCTAGTAAGCCTTCCCAGAACCTGGAGCACTGTGCGGATCTGCTTGAGATTATGAAGTTATTTTGGTCATGGGTATGGTAGACCCAGGCTGACTCTTGGGGTGACCTGTATGCCTGGCACCATAATTCTCAGTGTACCCAGCTTCCCGATGGGGACGGATGCCTAAGCTACTTTGGTACCTTTGTACCACACTGAAATGGCAACCCCACTTAACGGACCCGAGGTGATGCTGGAAGCATTCTGTCGCGTGCTTGAGATAATTCTGCTACAGCTGCAAGCTCACGTACATCGAAAGCTGACTGTATCAATTCAGTGGCCACCTTCTGCCTGCCTCACCTGGACTGACCCACTGGTCTCACTCACATGCATTTAAGCTTTTGCAAAGAAGCTGAGTCCTCAACGAGGTGAAAATTTGGAAAACAAGGGCTTAGATTAGGATTTCGAACTTAACAAATTTATTCCTGAATTCATAGTTTTAATGTGTTTGTTAAAATAAAAATTTTGGTCAAGAAGGAGACACTGAAAAAGGTGATGACATTTCACACTGCCCGATAGTCTTAACATTATCATTAAAAAGACTTCAAAATAAAAACGACCTCTACCCAAATAAATGTAGAGCAAACCTTTATCTCTTACCTGCTGACATTAAAACAAACGCAGAAAACAAAGCTATCTCATCTTCTGTCAGGTGCATAGAACATAAACTTTTTCCAAATTCAAACACAAAACTAATGAAGTCTTCACAACCTGCCAAAAAGAAGGTACAGCTCATGCCACATTGTTTAAAACTGCTTCAGAGCTACAGAGTTGTTGATTTATTCTGATGGAGGTGAAAAAATGGATGTAAAATACTTCATAGGTGAATGGTCTTCTCCTTCAGGAGAAGTGGAGCGATGGCAGTGAGATCTCGCTCATGCCTGAGCGTATTCCCCCATTCCCACAAGTGCCCAGCTCCCACACCCCGGCAACCAGTATTTTGAAGATTTTGCACGCTGTTATCTTTTCCATATTTGTTTCTTTTGGGGTAAATACAGATAAAAGCCAAGCCCATTTTCAAGCTCAAAATTGGTTTAGCTTTGTTTCTGTTCTAAATGGAACTTTCTCATGTCACTGCGGACTGGAGGTTTGAAGGGTGTACTTTAAAAGTGCTGATTTTAAGACTATTGAGCATACAGGAGAGGGAGGGGGGAGAGGCATACACGGAACATGCAGGAGCAAAGGGAGAAGCCAAGGTCTGAAAGCTTTTCATGCAGAAAAGGAACTCTGTCTCCTTTCATCCATTCTCTTGCTCACACAGGTGTAAGTCAGGTTACTGCTGCTGTTACGCATGCTGTTACGCAGTTCGCAAAAGTGGAGCCCTGCTTTGAAGGGGACTGCACCTGATGGAGGAGGGCTCTCCTCTGCAGGTCTCAGCCCCAACCCAGCCTAAATTGCTGGATGTAGTTGGTAACAGATGCAAGTCATGTTTCATTGGAACCCACATCTGATACTGCATTCTCCAAATTGTTTGCACTCAGACCTTGTCCCTTGAGGTGTTTCAGAAAGGCAGAGAATAGGGAACAGTACAGCATTCTCTGCTGCCCTATGTTCACTGCCCTTCAAAATGGCTTACATCCCAAATCTGTACCCAGTGAAATACATCCTTTTAAGATCGGCAAAAATATATGCAAAAAATTTTCAAAATTATAAACTATGGTTTAATAAAAAAATTGATTTATTGTATTTTACCTGCAAAAAACTGGACTTTGCATATTACAAAACACTACTAACATCTTCAAAGCAGTAATGTCAGTATATCCAAAATTAGCTTAAAATCTGTTGCCTTTTCCAACAGGATATAGAAAATGTTGCACTAGATATGAAATCTGGGCTTCTCTTCTTAACAAGTGTGTCCAGACTGTTCTAGCCTGATCTAAGTGTTGAATTTCAACACCAGCAGTCCTTTACTGCATGGGCTTAAGCTGTTTTAACTCCTGAAATAAGCTTGGCCTCAAACAGAGTCAGCATGACTGCTTTCAAAATAAGCAGTTTGAGCTTTGGAACTCTTCTATTTGAATATGATAGCCTGAATTTTTCAAAGCAGCTGTCCCCTTGGTTTTCCACCTTATTATTTTTATTCTGCGTTTTTGTTTGGTTTGGTTTGGTTTTTTTAAGATACAACACTTGACATTTCCTTACCTAAGGACTTGAAAACCTCTGGGCTAGCATACTTGCCATCAAAGTAGACTGTGTTGTTCTGGGAGTCAAAGGCACGGCACATTCTGATGAACACAACCTCTAAAGACCCTAAAACAGAAACAATGTATGTTTGACTGTTTAAGTAGAGACTTCAGTTGCAAAGAGCAAGTAAGGGTTAAAAAATTTCCTACGCTCTTTATCAATCAAGTAGGGTCGTAGGTTTCTGTGGTGTAACAGAGCATAGTTTCATTTGCTGGTAGAATTAAAAGAATTCCCATAAACCCCTTTAGAAGTTTTTGCTAAGGCAACTTAGTTAATGCTAATAAACTCTTAATGATTTTTTATTAGAGTAATGAAGTCTCTGAAGTCAAAGCAGCTC
Organism: Larus michahellis; assembly: GCF_964199755.1. Classification (NCBI taxonomy): domain Eukaryota; kingdom Metazoa; phylum Chordata; class Aves; order Charadriiformes; family Laridae; genus Larus; species Larus michahellis. Next base: position 18,577,643 of record NC_133904.1, read on the forward strand.
ATTTAGATTTACGTTCACGAAGCTTTGACAGATTTGTCCAGTATTTGTAAACTGCATTACTTCTACAACATCTTGCATAGAACAATCTGGATTTTTACCTTGAAATATGTCATTCACTATTGGTAAGCCAAAATAAAAAATCTGAATCCAACTTTTCCGTCTTTACACACTCATTGCTCCCTTTCTTCATATTGAAAATTTCATACGTAGACTTGAACTCATTCTACGCAGGGTAACTAAAAAGGTATAGTACTTCATACAGAGAAACAGACAATTCATAAGGTTTTCCCCTGTGTTATTTTAAATGATCATTGTACAACACATATATATGTGTATATAATCACTGCATACAGGGAGCAACTTCCTCAGTCAAAACCAATAGAAGCAGACCTTAAAACTGACCCACATACCTGCTTTTAAAAGCACAATTTGATCGTTTTGACACAGTTCCATAAAGCCATCAATGCGTTTGGCAAATTCCACTACATACTGTATAGCTTCTGTTATTTTGACTGCGCATAACTGCCACATTACCTCCCTTTGCTGTTTGAGAGAGAAGAAAAATTGAAAAATTACTAATCAAGGTTTGGAAAGCCCATTTTCATAAAGCAAAACTGAGCTGAAAAGAGAAGCGGAGTCAGTTCTCTCGAGCACTCCTGGCTATATAGTCTGCTTGTGAGACAAGGGGAATTAACCTCAAAGCCAGAGCCTCAGGTGGACAGTGCAAACATGTAAGACTTCTTTGGTGAGGTCAGCAGAGATCCAGGTGGGGGTGGTTTTACTTCATAAGCCAAAAATGTCAAAGTATAATGATTCTGGTGATTTCATTGGGAATTTTGTTCACTGCATCAAAAGAAAATGCCAATTTACACTAGCAGTGCGTAATCACATTTTTCCCATCAACTTCTGTATTTTGTACTGAATGTCCATTACCTAACTAGCTCATCTTCATAAAGATACATATAAAATATACATATATGAAGATCACCTTGTTAACAACATAAAGAAGGCATGCAAGCAGTAATTTTTTCATAGGTTGATAATAATTCAGAATGAAATTACCTAGCAAGTGGAAAAATTATATTCTTAAAGGTTAAATATTTTTTTGTGGAAATGAAAAATATGTTCAAAGAACAGCGTACTTTAACAGTGCTCCCCAAGACAGTTTTCCCAAAGTAGCCCTTTGGTAGTAGTTCGTGGCTGGAAGGCGTACTGGGAATCCAAACATCGATTGAATCTGACAGCACCCACCGGTGGGGTGGCACTAGTGTTTACCTGTTCTGTAGGGAGAACTGAAACCTGGGTGACAACTGTGGAATAGTCAGGATTACAGCCAGGCATTGCAGGCTGGAAATCTGACAGACTGCTGCGTTTGTAAGCTCGAAACAAAACACACCATCACGTAAAATCACAAAACTTGGTGGCTTCATCTTTTTTTTTGGTGGTGGTGTTGATCCGGGAGATTACAAATTAAGAAATGAAAATAACATGCCATTTAGGACTGAAAAAAACTTCTCTGGTTTCTTATCCTTGTTTATCAGTCACAGACAGATAGATTTTGGGAGTATGGCTTTGCCTTTTCCTGTACCTGTAAAAATCACAAATGCAAAGTATATCCTAACCATCTTGCTGCTTTTGATTCTAGTGCATTATTTTTTTGAAAACACACAAAAATACACATTCCTGATAGTAAACAGAAAGCAGTGAAAAAGTGAATTTTGCAGCGTGTTATAGAAATACCATGCTTTAAAAAAGAGCATGCCATAGTTTGGCAAGCTTTTATACCTTGTTCTGATAGTTCTCGATTTCTTCCTGCAGAAAAGTCTGCCATGTGATCTGCTGTAGCTCCTCTCTCAAGTACTGGCAGGTTTCCATGTGTGACTTGGAAATATTCTGTGCAAGATGTTCTAAAAGGAAGAGCAGAAAGTGACGCACGTTAAAAATGCAAAGCTCCAGCCACGAGAAAGCGAACAGCTTCCAGTTGCAACGGGGGAGAGGGTTACCTCTCAGGAAAAAAAAAAAAAAAAAAAAAAAAAAAAAAGCTTTACTTGCAGTTCTTGCACTGTGCTTTGAAAACAAGGGCACTGAACGCAAGCGGCCCCCAGGCCGGAGGCAGCGAAGGCCAGGCCGGCTCCGCCAGGGGGCGCCCTGCGCTCAGCCCCGCGGGAGCGGCGCCTGGGCCGTCGGTGTCTCACTGCAGAACGGCGGGGCCGAGACACGGCTGAGGTAAAATCAGGTTGTGCGTGCTACCTCCGCAACCGATAATGTAGAATATAAGGCAGTTTACACTTCGGTTGTCATCACAGCTTTCATCTGTTTGAGAACAATGTTTGTGGTTTGTTTTACGAGCACGTGCTTAAAACATTTGCTCTCGCTAGCAGCACCTGACAGCGCTCTACCTGGGTCCCCGCAGGATGCAGAAGGGGACGTATAACCCTGTTATTCCTAAACCTGGGCCTCAGTTCTGGACAGTATTTCAGCACACACCTAAATACTTTCATTGACCAGCCACACCTTTCTAAACTGAAACCTTAGTCTGGAAGACAAACATTCTTCAAGCATTGTTTGGCAATGTCAACGCTGGGCACCCAAATCATGCTCTGGGGGGTTTAAGTGCAAGCACTATGTACATACAGGTAAGCAACACGACAAGCTTATTTTTGGCCGGTGTTCCAAACTCAACACTTGGCCGAGGCAGGAAAAGCCCCTTCTTTTTCCTGTGGGTTTAATATAAATCTTTTAATAACTCGCACAAGACTATTAACAACCGTTTGATTGAGATAAAGCCGGTAGCACAGCCTTTATCCTAATTTTTTCTTCTAATTTTTACTTATCTGTAACCGAAGTTATTTGAACTCAAGCCAGACACAATATTTTGGCTGTCACAACAAATTCTATTGCAGAGAACTGCATTCTGCAACATAAGGACATTAAAAAGTAATCTTTCTCCTCCCTTCCTCTCTGCAAAATTTCTCAAAAGAACACAAACTAAAACGAAACAAGCAAAATCTGGTATCATGTACTGGCCTCTAATTAAAAACGTTAGCAAAAAGAGAAAAATTTAACTTGGAATAGCCAATTTTTCAAACTACTTTTAGGTTCTCATAATGGAATAATTAGCAAAAGTGTTGCTTAAGCAAGCAGAATCACTGTTTTAAACACCTGACTGCTTATGTAAGTAACAGAATCTTAAACCCACTTCTCTAATGCCCTGTTCCAGTCTGCTCATAACCAGTTCACACAGCACAACAAGTCATAGTTGTGGAATTCAGCCCTAGTGAAATCATTCAGGGAAGAGTTTAAAGTAAAACGTGCTCACTAATGTGGTCGTTATAAGGCTCTTAGGGAAATTATCAAAACTTGCTACATTCAAAAATTTTCTGAAGTATCTAGGGCCAGATTCTCTTCAACCAGTGGCAAGGAGAACTGCCCTCAGATTAGACTGGTGCTTTGGTTTCGTATTTCCCAGGTACTGGTAAAGAGCAGAAGAAAATCAGCCTCCTCACTTTTTGTTAGAAAAGAAGAGTATTGAGTTAATGAAAAAGAAGATAAAATGTTCAAAAATAATCCGCAAATAAAGAAATACTCTGTTTGCTCACTGCTAAAAATTAGCTTGTTTATCAGTATTCAAAGGGTTGTTACAAGGACTGAAAACAAAAGCAACACTACTAGAGCTGATCAGCCACAAGCTCCTGGGATTTTTAGTCCCGTTCCATAAGGTGTTCCCCACGTACCCCGATGAGGGTATTGTGCCCTGCGCAGCAGAATGCCCAAACATGCTCCCAGCTGTAGTGAAGCAGCATTCTCGCTATCACCTGCCTAAATGTGTCACTTTAATCCAAAGGGTACTATATTAAGACAATTACAATGGAAGCTTTTCTCTCTCATTACCTAATTCTGCCATGGACACAGTTGGAGAGGTCTCCCCATTTGTAAAAGAACAATAAGGGAAGAAGCCCGATGCTGGTGTGTAGTCACATATTGGTTCTGGTTTGATTCCATTAATATCAAGACCCGACTGATCTGGAGAAGGCTGTATGTCTAAGTAGAAGCTGCTAACTGCAGAGTCTGCTTTGCTACCTTCAGGGGTATGCCCATCAATGTAATTACTGAGGTCATCGTGTAGCTCTGTTAACCCATTGGTGGTGATATTGTATGTTGGTGTTAGTGGTTCTGCCTCTCCCGGTTGCTGCTGATGATCTCGCTGCTGCTGCTGCATTCGATGTTTCTGCACCTCCGCATACAGGCTGTCCCTCTGCTTTTTTGACATTCGACCAAACTTTACAGCTGAAATATAGACATACAATATATTACATTGCTACAAATCCACTACTGCATTTTAATTGTCTTGGATTGTTAAATACTACATGAAAGGACACAGTATAAAGGCCAATCAGCAGGATGGGCAAACCTAAGAATCACTGTCAGTCACAGGGAACACAGTGCAGCATCTACTCTTTAAAAGACAGTTTTAACATGCTACTTAAATAGACCATTAGAAGTCACTGTTTTAGCTTAATTCGTTAACTTTCCACTTCTGTACTGAAAAGATTTTTTTCTTCTATATCCATTGAAATTGAGAGATGCATCTCTTCAGCATTCAAATCCTGCCTTGAAAAGCAGAAGCTAAACCAGAACACGCTGCCCTGAGATGAAGTGTCCCATTGCTACGACCTGTATATGCAGACTACAGAGTGAACCCAGACTTAGGTACGAACACGTGGGGTCTATCTCAAAGAGTATCAAAAGCAAATGCTGTTGGTATCAGGACCGAAGGACATGGGAAGAACCACAGAACCTGTTTCAGTGGAGCTTACTAGGACAGCAAAAATTTTTACCCAGTGAATTATTGTGAAAACTGTATGTATATGTGTGCATGCATGTATGTGTGTATAACTCTCCACAAAATTATTACTACTTTGAGAAGTATTACTATTAAGCGTAAGCCAGAAGCAACTGGTTTGGCACATCCAGGGGATTCCTAAGAACATGGTATGTGATTTCTGGGACCTGTATTGGCTGTAAAAGCCTCATTGATGAGGAAGGTGACTACCACCTTGTCCTGTTCTACAGGAAAGCAAACATGTCTGAGGGACTAGTCGTTACATGATCAACTGTTTCAGGTTTTTAATTTCATGCTCAATAAAAAAAATTAAGACACAGTAATTCAAGAAGTAAACATAATCTGAAAACAATCTCCTTAATCGGGCCTCATGTACATAGAGTAATGCATATGGATTTGTAGAATATATAGCGTTGCTGTCACTATTACAGGGGAAAAGACTGAGTCAGATCTTCGAATTGGGTAAGCGATGGCAGCTTTGTTACATCTATGGGGGAGGTGTGCAAATATCAGCTGCAAATCCAGTTCTAACCCGGTTACATAAGCTTCCCTTTCACAGGGGTGGGTTTTCGTCATTACACGAGGTGTAATTTTGAGCTTAATATTAACAGCACTGGAACACATTTTCTTCAGAATTCTATCTTTGAAAAAACACTGCTATTTTCTCTTTGTGTTTTTTCCATTATTCATATTGTGAAACAGTTCTGATCCATACCAGTATGGCCATCAGAGTGTTACTTGCAGCTGTTGTATGTCACTTTAGTTGCAAGGAACACATAGAGAAAGTATTATCATTAGGTTAAAAACTGCATATTCAAGAAGTGACCAGAGGCAAAGCTCTTAACTGGGAACTATAATAGATGAGTAGCAAAAAAAACCAAATCCAAGAACTTCATGCATGCCGTGACGTGTACATAGGTAGATGTGAATACATAGCAACATATAAAAACCACTCGATGGTCACACCCATCAGCCCAATGCACTTTTAAATCCTACGTTGTTTTAGTTGAAGACACAGTATACTAAACATTCTTTTCGCAGTTACGCTGTGTGTTAGCAGAGCTCACCATCTCGAGACATCCCCACAGCAAGGCATTTCTGTAATCGACAGTGTTGGCAGCGGTTTCTACTAGTTCGGTCAATCAAGCAGTTCTTCTGCCGAGGACAGGAGTACGTAGCATTGCTTTGCTGACTCCTCCTGAAAAAGCCCTGTAACAGAATTGCAAAATACAAGTCAAGAAGCAGTTACCTGATGGGCCAAAGGAAGCCTCTGAAAGGCAGCACACCTAACAGAAAGTGAAGTTCAAGAGCACTACAGTCAAAAAGGAAGTTAGGAGGGTTTTTTTCTCTCTCTCCTAGAAACAAACAAAATCCAGTAACTAATAGGAAACAGTTCATAAAAAAAAGTGTTATGACATATAAAAGAATTACACATTTTTTCATTGATTTTACAGATCCCATATTACATCTGGCACGGCACACCAATTCGTTCCAAATGAGCTAAATGTAGATCTAGATTTCCTATTGTTCCTGGGGCAGCACAGATCTCCAGAACAGGGAGGCTTCAACAGCTGCTCTCCTCTTCTGCACTTTGGAGATGACAAGAGCAGGCCCGATGTTCAGCCTCACCAGTGTATGTATGCGTTTAAAAATACAGAGCATGATGCTGAGCAGTTCCTTCTACAAAGAACAATTTCTAAAATGTTTTTTCTTAATCAGTCTAATGCTGACAATCAAGGTTTTGTTCAACCTGGCGCAGGATTTAGATTTTTAAGGAGGGAGGAAGCTGAAACAGATTTTATGTGTTGTCTCTTTCCTGAGTGAACTGCGATGGGTAGACACATCTCCAAAGAAAGGTAGCGCTGGAAGGTTACGCCGTAGTTACGATGTTGTTCTCTCCATCAGAACCGTGCACCTTATTAACCACTACGCCAGCTGTTGGCTTTGAACTTCATTTCATCTTTTTGCCACAGACTGTCCCAACCTCAGCTGGTGCGCGTGCAATACCTACTTCACAAGGATTCTGCAAAGATGTAGTCATTCTAACGAGGCATTTGAGATCAGCGAACGCAGTATTTTAGTTGTATGTTGCCACATAATGGATTAATTAACAGGGCTGCAAAGAAAATACTTCCTCAGAAAGGCTGGGCAGCTTTTAATTAAAGTTGGACTTTTCCCAATTTTTTTATTTATTTGAAGGCCAGATACTGGAGTCCCTCAGCACACGCACGCTCTGTCCAGACACCTGGTGAAACAAACAACAGGCAGGACTTCTGCACGACAAGTAAGAGACTTCCTAGCAAACCTCCTGCAGACAGAACCCTGACAAAACACTGAGATAAAGCCCCTCGCTCCATCCTATGAGGAGGGGGCCAGTCTTTGTCAATTGTGCCCCTTTTATTAAAGCTTTAATGGGGAAATACGGAGTATTAAAAAAAAAATGAGGAAACTGAAGATGCCTCTCTTTAATCCTGTTTTCCTGTACACTGTTTCTCACCCATTTATTCTGGTCTTTACATGATTAAACTTTCAACTGTTTTTAATGTTTGTCAATAGCGAAATGATCATCACTGAGAGTGAAAGCATTGCATGTATTGAGTTCTGGCTGAGGGCGTTTCACCCTAAAGAAAACCTGAAATACCATGGAAATTTCTGCCATCATGAGTGATCCCTCTGGAGGCACCAGCTCTGAGGTAAGCAGACAGTTCTGCTGGCACCCTTCATGGAGCCTCTCACGCCAGGGCGAGTGCACATGCGAGCGCAGTGCCATTCACGAGGAAAATGGGATCAGGTATCGACCTGACCCATGACTTACTGATCAAGGGTCTGCATCACCAGTCCCTTAAAATTTCAGTTCTCCAAACACTTTAAACAGTTGCTTCTGCAACCCCTGAGATGCTGAAATTCAGCTTCATCAATATGTAAAACGAACCGGGCCCAACAGCCTCCACGATCTATATGTTTTCCTTTAGCTGGGACTTATACTGACTCTGTATTGCCAGTTTGGCGTATTTCTCTTTATTAAGAATATTCTTGTCAAGCTGAGGATTATTTTTAGTATTATAATGGAGAAAATACTGGGCTGTTTGCTTTTCCAGATTTTCCCTAGAGAGACACAGCTGCTCAATACATTTTAGCGTACAATATATCAGCTAAGCTACAGCTTGAAGCTGAATTTTCAATAGAGCAGAACTGCCTGAAACTGGGGCCTTTAAAAGCACTTGCACTTTACAAACCAGAGATGTAGTAGAGTGCTTTTAAGAACAAACCCTACAATGTTATGTGGCCACGCTGAAAACAGCAGCAGTAGCTAAAGCAAAAACACCCCCTTGCCTCAAACTTCAGACGTGAATCTAAACTTGTCCAGGGCTCAGGAATAAGCATACCTGAGATTTGGGGCTGAACTGACAATGAAGTTAAACTGAGGGGTTTTTACTCTCAAAGTTCTTCTGTGTTGTTGTCATTTATTTGTGAGTTTTCTAACCTTTTGGTGGTCCTCGGGCTCTTGTATCATTGTAAGACACGTGGGGAAGGCCCTACCACAGGAGCCTTCTGTAAGTAAATGTAGTTTCCTCCTAGGTTGTTTTTTGCCCCCCTTTTATTAGGGGAAGGAGAGACGCTGTATTCTGTTGTTTTACTTCCTCGCTTTTGCCAGAGGCACAGAGCTAGCTATAATTTTTCCACCAGGAAGGAGGAGGTGGATGCATGCGTGGTACACGTGTATACGTTCCAGCATTATGCAAACCAGCCCAGGCCACATGCTCGTAATTGCATGTATGTTCCCAACCATTACTTCACATTCAGGTGATTGCCTAATGCGCCACAGGCAGAGCGGACCCCAAATGATCAAACACACAAATGAAACTACCGCTGCGCTAAAGAACGTCGCTGTGTTACAGCACTCTGACCCGTGGCGCGGCCTGAGCCAGGGTCTCCGGGAGAGCGCGTTCCCGGGAGCGAGGGAGCCAGCCCTGCCTCCTCCCCACATCACTCTAACGATCCCGTGGATTCTGATGAGGCGTCATCGAGCTTTGCATGTCTCCCTTTTTATGTAGATGTATTAACACAGCAGCAGAAGAAAAGCAGAGCAGATTACAAGCCGTAGAGCTTCAGCTCTGCATTTCAGACTCCTATTTATATACAATATATGGTTTTTCATATGCTGCCAAGAAATCAAGTTTGGGGAAAAAAGGGCGCAAAAACTTTTCATCTGCAAGTCAGTTTGAATAACAACTTGTTAAAAAAGGAACTTTGAAATGTAAATAGCAGTTTTCGCAAAGTCTATTAATAGTTTCAATACCTTCACAGCTCAGTATCGCAGACGTTTGTGCCTGAGCCGGCTCCTTGGCAGGGAAAAGCCAGTTGTGCTCCCCCGATGTCCCAAATGGCGCAGCACTGACTCCCTCTCCACTGCGGCACAGGCTGAAATGCTGATCTCATGTTTGGTCTTTTGACAAATTTTCATTTAATGAATTGATTCCTACAGTTCATTAACATACCCACTTCCACTTCTGTATACACATATGTCTTAATTAGCTGCTCATTGGCTGTTTAATTACAAGAAAACAGCTGACAGCTGCCTTGCTGCATCCTAATGGCAGACGTTTTGGAATGACTGTATGCAAGCCTGTGACAACAAAGGTTTATTCATAATCCCATGATTTATGGCTAATACTTAAAGACTTCCACGTATCATTAAGTTTTGCAATATTCTGAGCAATTAACAATTAGTTGGGGGATTCATTCTTTTACTGTTTTCTAAAGCAAACTATCGCAAATTTTCTTCAAAGATCCATCAGAAAAATACGCTGTCACATGAAAGACAGGTGAACATTCAAATTGGATTTTTAACCCTTTTATAACAATGAGCACATATTTTAGCTGTAGAGGGAGGAGAGTGCTGCGACAATATTGTTTAATAAACTTTGTTAATAAGGCGTTTGATAACAAAGTTATAGTGCCACCGAAAACAGAAAAAATGTTGAGTTTTATATATGTAATATAAAAGACAGGAGTGAGACTGTGTTTATCAGGTTATACAAGGTTTCTGACTAGCCCTGTCTGGAACATGGCTCATCTCTTTTCTAACACATTTTGCTTGAAATTGACTAGGCAAAAAAATAAAAAAACCCCACAAAACACTTCAAAAGCCTGAACTGGATGTAAATGTTTGCAACTCCAATATGACACTTCATGTTCAAGAGAGTAATGAAAAACTGGCTAGTAAAGAAAGCGAATGAATGAAACGAATGAACAACAGTAACGCGAGATGGGAAGTGAGAATACACCAGGTATTGTTTTCTGAGGTAACAGACAAGGACATTCCTTACAGTTAGAATGAACAAAACCATCTTAGCTGGTAAAAGACAGACGAGACAACAGCCGGTACCTATAGACCTTTGAAAATGCAAGAGATGCCCAGAAATGCCCCACATGGATGGTTTTATGAGACCAACTGTGTACAGTCAAGTGAAGAGTGGGCTCACACTAATGCAGCATTTGTGGGTCAGTTGGGCACGAACTGACGCTATTGACAGCAAAAGCAAGGAGCTGCATCTGCAAATTAAAAGACAGCGCTCATTGACAAAAAATTAATTTCAAACTAAATGCTTTGCTGTGTCCTTTTGAAGCGTTCAGGTATTTTCTGACAATGCTGAACTGGATTCAACTTTCATCTATGAGAAAAGAATACGGAGGTGTACAAACCTGCCTCCCCAGCATGGTCCCTAATAGAGAGCAGAAGGTTGTTAATGGCTTCCCACAACTAATGGTTGAAGAGCTGCTCCATACAACACTAGTTTTTTCAGGAGTGCCACTACGCTAGTAGTATTTCCAATCTTACACAGGAGAATAAACTTTTTTTTCAGAGTCATGGTATAGTCTTTGTGTCATTCTTCACCACGCTTTGAGTAAAAGTCTTCTATGATTAATCTCGCCTTCCCTCTACCTCCATTATATGTTGTATACTGGGTATAGCAATGGTTGGATAGAAAAAAATCCTCTCTCACAATTTATTTTATTTGTAATAAGCCGCAGGAGCCCTCCTACATAAAGTCTAAAACAGACACTGGCTAAAAACTTAATTTTTTCACTAGTGGGGGAAAGAGGAGGGTGTGTTACATTTTATTTTTTAAAGGCAGATTCAAATTCAGCTGAAGAGGTTGATGGGGTTGGGAGTACTCAGTGACGTTTGTGCGAAACACAGCCACCAACATGATAGCAAGGTAGGAAATGAAAACTTCTCAAGAAACACTAACTGTCTTCATTATAAATCTTCAATTCTAGTTATGTGAGACATGATATAACCACAAAAACTGGTCAGGAAACTTTCAATGATGTGAAATGCGAGGGTCACGAACCTGTAGAAGAGCAACAGGATCAGCAAAAGTCAGTTTGACGGGAGCTTGTCTGTGATTTCATACGTGACACAGATCAAGACTGCAGAGTAGGTATTTGCAAATAAAACTTCACTTTAGATTTCAAATAAATTCTATTTCTGGTGGTTATTAGTATTTACATGGTAACGCTTAACATTACTAATAAGTAACATTAAAGTTCACATCAAATTGGAGTGAAAAACAGCAAGAGCTGAAAACATCCCACTTTGCTGCTGCTGCCTGTGGATGATTGCTGGCAGGGCTGGCCTGGGAGGGCAGCAGTGCAGCCGCTCTCTTCTGAGCAGGAAGGCCCCGCTCCTGCAGGCTGCTGCACGTGGATGGGTTTGTGGCACCTCTGCAGAACCTCACTCACTCCTCCGGGACCAGTTGTTGGTGCAGGACATCAGCTCCAGGAATCAAGAGCACAGGACTGGAAACTAGGTCTTCATAGCGAAGTACTTTTTACAACAGAAGGTTTAGTGTAAGATGAAGAGCAATGTAAGCATGCTCAAACCTGCAGGGATCATAGCCCCAGAAAAGCTGGGAAAAAACCCATACCATCCACACCTGGCTCATTTGGCAGGAGCCAAGCTATGCCAACTTTTTCACCAGCCAAAATAGTTCTGTTGGGTGAGACTTTGTTGACATTACTGTGGAAGAGCATAGCACAAACAAAATCCATCTGCTGCAGTAGGGCATTTTAAATGCTGTCTAGGCCGTCATTATTTAAACTCGTCCTGTGACTTGGGCCCACTATCACTCCCCTATCTGTTACTGCTTGCAGGTCATCTGGGCTCTGGCATTAAAGAAGAGTGAGCTTCAGCGTTATTTCCCTCCTGAAAAGGAAATAACTTGGTTAACTAAGTTGATACTCCATGGCTTTAAAATTCTGCCTGAAATTATATTGCTAGAAAGCTTTATTCTGCTACTCCACGAGAAGGAGAAAATGCCCAACTCCATTGGGCCACTGTCTTTCTCAGGCACACTCTGCTTTCAAGGTTCAAATGGGTTTCAGCATGCTAAGCATATTTGCCTGCCTGCCTTCCGTCTGCCCTTTCCCACCAGCTGACCATTCTGGTGGGATTCTCGGAAGCAGATCGAGGATTGCACAGACCTCCCAGAAAACTCGATTTACACAGAATTTGAAGGAAAACCATTTGTTCTAAAACATAAGGAACTGCACGTGCATTCCTCACTATCAGGCTAGCATCTGTTGTTCTGACTGCTGGAGCTACACAAAGGAATTGTCTCCTAATAACTCACATTTGCCTTTATTCCTGGGAAAGTACAGTCACTTTGATGGCATCTGTCCTTTCCTTTGGCAGCCTGTTCCTCTTCTGCAACAAGCCATGTTGAGAACGGCCTGTTTTCTGCACAGATGAGCATTAGCGTTACACTAACCTCAGTCCGTGGACACGATGTTCGTCACAGATCTGGAGGCAGCCTCGCAGGTATACTGGTCCCAGACCATCTAAGGATTAAAGAGGTCTTGGACCTTGACCATAACTTGGTACTCTTTGACAAGACAGTCATATGGTGGAATTCTGACTGTGAATGTCTGCCACTTCACACAGCTGAAATTTGGTAAATGCTGCTCAAACACATAAAACTTAAGAAAGTAACCATTTTATTATCAATGCATTTTTAGTGCATTTCCCATAGCAACAGCAGTTACAACGGGCAGAAGGTGCTGTCCGATATCATTCTAACATTCCTAGATTATTTTTTTTTTTCTTCCTTCTTAGCAATACTTCCATGAGACTGAGAGACTGTGTTAATGAAAACAGAAAAATCTCCCTTGGAAAAACACAAAAGAAATCTCTATGATGGGAAAGCAAGGAAATTAGATGGGCTGTAGTATCAAGCATGGCAGGATAGCAGACTGGAAACTGTCATGAATACACATTCTTCACATCTAAAGCATAGAGTAATAGCGGAAAACCTATAGCAACAAGGTAGAGCACACTGTGCCATTCCCCAGCTCGCGCTGTAATTCCGTACTAGCGATAAAAAGGAGTGATTAGCTTCACAGCGCCTACTGTTAGCGTTGTCTGATTTAATTCTTGCTTGAGAGAGACAACCTAAACAAAATATAAATGCTTCTAGTGTAATCCTTGTTCACCGGAGTTACTAAAGGTACAAATCCAGCAGAAAATCCAAAGCCTAAACCTTAGAGAGCAGTGGTTGCAGTGCAAGGAACAGGCACTGCTTCCAGGACGACCCGAGCGTGCTTAACACCGGTAGCATGTGCTATTTGTGCAACATCATCTTCCACACCAAACAGAACAGATTTGTAACCATAGCCAATTACAAAAGAAAACTGGGAAGCTGGAGAGCTCTCACGTATTTCAACACAGCTTCCTAGCAATTTACGAAGCAAAAACGGAGAGGGAGATTCAAGAAAGCGACAAACGCTCTCTCAAGTGAATCCGTAGAACAGAATCTTTGCGGTATGCTGGAAGCGGATCATCTTTCTGTGCCTCTTCTGCTTATTCACAGAGAGACAGTTTTCGGCACACACAGCACAACCGCATCATTTTCGAAGCTTGTCCTGAAATCTGTGTGTGCGTGTCACAAAAATGCCCTGTTTAAGACCCCAGTAAAACCAGTACTTCAGAACACCCAATCGATTTCACATTCCTTGAAATGGACCCCACTGATCCAACTTTGGCGCAATGCTTGCTCTTTAAAAAAGGGAAATAATCACTACCAAAAGGCTAAATGCTGTTTTAAGACTTAATATTTTAGAAGCTTACCTTGCAGCCTTCACATGTAATGACACCATAATGGATTCCTGATGATTTGTCTCCACAGATCTTGCATGGAATAATTTCAATTTGAGCTGCAACAGAAGCACGCAACCAGTTAATTACATTTTCTTTTAAACACCTTATAAAAGCATTCCCTGATCAGCATTTGTACAGTGAAAACTAATAACCTGCTAAACATTATACTGCATTAACTATTCATTGCTGAACTGCAAGGGTCCCCTAGAGCTTTGGACTAAATTATGGCTGCTCGTTATATAATAGCTTTTGGGTTATTAAAATGGGTCATTTGAGAAGGTGTTTAAGAACCCACAAGAAGGCTAGAATCAGCATTTCAAAGCCAAAAAGAAGAGTAGAGTTCACATTTTGGCCAAAGAGCTAAGACGACACTAGAAAGGTTTCTTCCAGCCTTATTCCTGTGAGATCGTAAAAGGTAATTTTGAAGTTTGTCCTGCCTGAAAATGAACGCACCACCTTTTCCAGAGGGGCCACCAGCATGCCGTCCGGTTCACATGACTGGCCAAATCCGAAAGAGAAGTAACAAGGTAAACAGCAACTGTGTTTTACACCAGAAATCCAAAATTCACATATCCGAATTGAAAATTATGTATGTGTATTAGCTACCACAGAATAAACGAGGAAGGAAAACACAGCAGTATTCCAGTCAACTTACACAAAGGAGTCGGCACAGTCTGGAAAATGCCACAGAGATACATCATATGAAAGCCCTGATATTTTTAACTCGAACTTCATACATATAAAACATACCTACTAGATTCTGTTTAATGTGTGTCAAAACTCTCTGCATGTATCAATCACAGCAACTTCCCACCTGAATACATGGATTAAAGCAGGGACTCCTGCATGCTTGGAATACCTCTTCAGCTACTCTCGGAGTGTGTGGCCACAGTCTTTTTGACAGCAAGTCTTTTTGGACAGGACCGTGCCGAGGCCGAGCTCTACAGTATCAAAGACCAGCCGTCCACATTTTACATATGCTTGCTTGCATGTGCTCACAGAAATGCAGACTGTTCGCATTAGGTAGATAACCGAAAAATCCCAAGAAAGCCCTTTCTCTGCCGCAATGGTGTTAGGATCAGGCTACGTTAGTTTTCCTGAAGCGGCTTAGTCCGAGCAGGAGTACAAACGCACCTCTTGCCATGTCTCTAACTGTGACACATTAACAATCAGACGGGCTGCTGGTCTCCTGTGAGGAACTGAAATCATTCACGAGACGCCCGTTTGTTTACAGCCTTTTATTTCATCCAGTTTATGGCTATCCAGACCATGACGACACATAAAATCGCATCTAATGCTGTCTTACAATGCATTAGCTTCACTTTAGTTGTACTCTTAACACCGTTTTCAAAAAGTCACGTCCACTCTTACAAATACTGCATTTTGCATGCCATTAAGCTCCTAACCGACTGCGTATTATTAAACCAGAATCATCTTCCAATGCTACTGTGTGCTCCGTTTCACCGCAGCCCGACACCATCGCTCAGGATCAGGCCCAAACTGTAAGATAACTATGAACCAGGAGACCAGAAGACTTTTAGCACAGCACTAACTGTGCTAAAACATGCCTTCCAAATACTCTCCAGGCGACGTGAAATGCGATGCTCGGAGCAGCAGGGCAGTACCCGGATCGTGCCCACGGCTCCCAGGAACCCAACAGCAGCTACAGAGCTCTGACGAGGAAAGCTGTGCCCAGCAGCTACGGCACCACATCCCTCTTTTCCTGACAGTTCCATATCAGCAGCTTTCAAAATATTTTCATACAGCAGGACACCACTTGCATCTGCTTCCATCACAAGGATCTTTGCATTCTTGATCTTTAATCCCCCACCTTCCCTCCAGCAACAAGACGACAGGCTGAAATTAAAAGGTCTCTTCAGGACACATAAGAAAGGAAAAACTTTTCCCCTGCAGTCCTACAAAAACTATTTTAATTTCACTTTGCTCTCAGCTAACACATTAAACACAATGGAGCAGGAAGTGAACTAATAAAAGGAAAAAAATAAAGTGTATGCCATTTTATTAATGTGTTGCATTCATTATTTCTAAAGCATCACAGGTTTACAAACAAAGCGTGGAGCAGAAAGGGCAGCACAACCCCACTTTACACCTACGAACTGAACAACAGGCTGACACTGACAGAAACTCAGAATTCAGAGAGCAATCCTGTGGGCAAATTCTGGAACAGATCTACTGATTCCCAGTTGTGTCTTTTCAATATCTGCTTATTTTTCTACTCTGCTAGAGTGAATCAGCAGCCTTCTCCAGCTCCTGTGACACGGTAGTGACAAAGCTGGCCTCAACAGCTACATGGCAAGGTATTTTTTACATTTCACTTCTATATACATAATTACTGCCTTATTTTGAATAGGTACGATATAATTGGATCTTGTTTATCTACCATCTCCAGCACATTAGTTAAATCACCCATGAAGCCTGTCTATGCAATCCCTATTTCTTAAGCAACAGGACATTTGCAGAGTGTTTCTGAAGGAATGTAACATGCCTTCAAAGTGATGGCCTAAAGCTAGGTTACTAATAGTCTAAAAGGTGCCATAATTAGTCCCAAATGCATTTTCCAGGGTGCTTTACTGTTAGAAGAGAATCTCCGCGGATTCACAGGCTCCAGCTGTGCCAGCATTTGCCAACCGTTGTGCGTATGAGCAGCGGCACCAAATCAGGTATAATTTTAGAATTCCAAATTTCCTTGAATTTACATCTTCAAGGTACTCACTTTCAATGAAGCACGCAGCACTTAAAACTGCAACTTACCTTTTCACTCTGAGATACAGGACAGTGGGATGAAACTCAGAAGCATAAATCGTTGGGGACTGCCACCATCAATTGTGTTACAAATTAACGCAGGGAAAACCATCAGATCAATTACTGCTCCACGTGGGTGCCTTTGCTAATCAACTCATTGAAATGGAATCCCTGTCGCAAGTTCATACACTTTCCATACAGCATGAAAGGACTTAAGACACTTTAAACATACTAAATGCAAATTGCCTATGCCAAGATCATGCATTTTTCTTACGAGGGTGAAAATATTTTCCCCACTTTTAACTTTGACATGCAAATATGTACTTGCTAAAACCTTGTTCTTATGCAAACAAGGCAGGTGGGAAATATTTTTACACGTCAAGAATATGTTCCAACTTGGTTTCTCACATTCCCAGAGTTACTT
The DNA here is from genome assembly GCF_964199755.1 of Larus michahellis. Lineage (NCBI taxonomy): Eukaryota > Metazoa > Chordata > Aves > Charadriiformes > Laridae > Larus > Larus michahellis. The sequence continues at coordinate 18,594,836 of NC_133904.1, forward strand.
AAAGCTCCCTACTGTGCTCACATTAATTGTACCTGTTCTGTGCTTACATATATTTATACGGTATATTTTCCAAGATTATATAAAATACTCTAATTCATGCTTTAGACTAGAATTAGCCTAAATTACAGTTTACAATTTCTGTCTCCTGGGGTGGTGCTCGGGCTGATTCTGGTTCATGCATGAGCAAATCATTTCTTAAATACGAATTGCAGAAAAAAATAAACTCTTGTGGTTGCTTGGAAACCGCTACAGATACCCAGGTGACAGATGTAGTTTGTATTCCCAGATTAAAGGCCTAAGAATCTTTCACACCCTGAAATAACAGTGCTCCAGAATACTACCAAGGATGCCCTGTGCCAAAGGCAGCCATGAATAGGAATAAAAGCCCAAACAAACCACAAATGCAAGCTCAAGTACAGAGACCCACCACAAGCATCGAACAAGTTGCTACAGAAACGGCTCCTGCGAGAGAGAAGTGACCACTAAGGGCTGGAGGTCGCCATCATCACGGACTGATGTCAAACACAAGGCAAATTCGCCTCCATAGCAAAGGGCATCTGACACCCACTAAAATCTCTCAGCATACGTGGCTTGAACTTGTAGCTGTTCCTATCACTGCAGTGCCTGGTAATCTCCCTTCTGCTGTAGCATCATATGATCGTCATTCTACAGCATGAAAATTGAGTGTAGACACTTTGATTTGCTCAAAATGAGACAGAACAGGAACTTGAGCCCAAGTACTACAGGGGGGAAAAGCCTGTGTTTTTGCCCTGAACTTTTCTTCTTCCTCCATCCCCTGTGTCTTCACTTGGCAATTGTCTGAAGTAGCTCTGGTATGCTTAAATTACATGATTGCCTCCACCTAATTCCTAGTCAACTTGCCTACCAGACAACCAGAGAGAGCAGTAAATGACATCTTTTGTTGGCATCTGGAACAAAAGAATATGCCTTATTCCCTCCTACTCCAGGCTTCACTTCTTTCCCCAAATCTGGAACAGTTTCCCTGGGCTCGCCTGCCTTTTTCAAGCTCCCTGTCCCAACCACGCCCCCTAGACAGCCTCTCCCTCTTTATTAATTCCCGCATCATGAAATGCTGCTTTATTTCTCATCTGGTTTGAGCAGTAGAGGAGGAAAGAAATCTAATTCTGTGTTTGTAAGGAAACGCTCAGTATGAGTTCATCGTAATCTTTAGTTTCTTCCTTTCTAACTCCTTGGGCAGGCTCCACTCGGCACAAGAGCCCCTAGAGCCAAGTAAAGCACGGGGCGCCTCTCTCCCCAGTTCTGCCATTTAAGCAGAAACACACTGAACCTCAACACAAGAAAATGCACTACCAGTCCGCCCCAAAGAAAACATTTTTCAAAAGAAAAAAATTATTTTCCAAAGACAGAAGTTTTTCCTCCCCTTTAGTGTGCCTGAATGAAATGTTTGTTCCTAGTGAATTAATTGTCTAGAGGTGGAAAAAGGATTTCCCCATTCCTCCTCCTGCCTTCACCCTGTTATTTTAAAATTGTACATTCACACACATCACCTTATTTTTTCCAAATTCACAACAGGTATCAAATCTCAGATTTGGTATCCTGGGAAGGGCTCTACAACGGAAGCAAAAATGGGTCCCCATTCCTTTTCCCCATTGCCTTTTTAGGTGAGATTCACCTAGCTGACCTGAGCTACCTTGAAAGTTAGGTAATTAGCTGAAATTAATTGTCGTCTGCTTCTAGAATGATGAAGGAGGAAAAAGAGAGAGAAAAAGAAAGGGAAGGAGAAAAAGAAAGTGAGAAGGAAAAGGGAGAAGGGGCACAATGATTCACCTCATTCAAGACAAGCGAGATGAACCCCCGAGTGGAGATGCCTCCTCTCCACTCATCAGAGAAAGAGTTTAACAATGCCTTAATCACCTTTTAGAAGGTGAAAGTCAGGTGAATCCTACCGCCTCTTACTATTTCTGAATTTAAAAATTAGCATTTTCTGGAAAGGAGAACCTGTGTAGGAAGCGTTCCGTTTCCCTCTTGTGGTACACAGGGTCCCTGTCGCCTGTGCACGCTGCACCATTGAGATAAGATCGTTTCTGCGGAGCTCCCCACCACAGCTGCCACGGCAGCAATATCAAGAAAATTCCAGGTATACATATTCTTTTTTTACTCAGTAAAGATGGACTTAAGCACATAGTGGTTAGTCTGTCAGAGCGGTCTTTATTTCTTAAAACCTTTATGGGCACTGAGCATGGTCTTTCTCTGACCCACCAGCTTTCCTGGGGAGAGCACCCTCACCCAACCTGCCAGTTGAGGACGTTCCTCAAGGCTCCATGCGGGGTAGGTACAACAGCCAGGACTGCCCCTGGGGTCTCCTGGGTCCCAGGGTGCTGCTGAAGAAGTTATCCCTTCTTTGCCTGCAAGAAAGGTTTAAATTCCTTTCCCTGAACACAGCTTGGCCTGTCCCCTACTCCACAGGGTACATACAATTTCGCAGGTAATTCAGAAGGGCTTTGAAGTAAATATGATACATATACAAATTGGGCTAACCTGCTTCTGAAGGGATGCAGTTTGTGCCAGACATCACTGCTACTGCTGTTTGTAAGTATATTGATTAAATTAGGAGGCATACATATTCACTGACATATTCATACATATTCATTGACTCAAACAAGGGTACTGCATGTAATGTGGTATTTAAAGCAACATAATATCTGATCACAAACTGAATTAACAAGGAATGATTTTACTATATAATATTCTAATCTTCCTGCATTTTCAGCTTCATTACCTAAATAATTTGCTCTGTCATGTACCCTAAGTAATTTGAGCTGGCTGCAAATTACTTGTCTCCCAACACCTGCAGCTTACAAATGCTGCAGTTCTACTAAACTGAAAGCCAGTGGCAGCACAGCTCTGCCCGTGCCATTAACATACTACGTTAAGTGACCATCTGTCCACTCTGATATATTAAAATACTTAAAGCCCGTGTACTTCAAAGGATGACGGCTGGTTGGTAGATGTCTGGGGCATTTTTGGAACACAAAGTAAGTGTTTTGATCATGAGCTGATGGAATTTACTTGCCCCCTCCTTGTGTGGAAGGTTTGTTTATTCTAGATACAATCCCCACCATAACGGCTTTCTGGCCAGGAGCAGACCCGCTGGAGACTGCAATGATATAGCTAGTAACAAGTAGCTCCCGAGAAGAACCAACAGGGCCTGGTATCCTAGAGATTCGTGTCTCACGGTTGGATTTTCTGGGGTCCAGTAAGGTTGATATTCCAGCAAAAGCCTTCCCAGCATGTGGGACGTTCCTCACGTCTTTCTCTCCTTTATAGATTCTCCTGTCCGCAGCTGAGCTCAGGCTGCACAGTAGCCCTCAGTGGAGTATTACCTGGGCATCTCTCTGGGTATGTTTTTCAATTTTCATGAAACATGTAGGAACACATCTTTGTGACTGCTGATGCTCTTAAGCTTGGCTGAAATGGTTTTGGAAACAAGGAGAACTGGGGTGATGGGCAGAAAACCAGACAAACACAAACAACCTCTCCAAGCCTTGTTTCCTTAGGAAATCACACTAGTAATAAAATAAAATAAATACTGAGGTTATGCTGGTATAAATCCTTTGAAGTCTGTGGGTGTGATGGGTGGAGTAGAAACGAACACGGCCACCAAAGTATTAATTAAAAGTAAAGTATGAGCAACACCTCAAACACACATGGCAGAGATGCTGCAATGCCACGACCAGATCCTTGGGCCTGAGCACAGCTGGATCCCTCTTAGGAGCTCACCTGACAGTGCAGCGCAGCACTCCGTAACGCTAAAAACACGCGGCTTCAAAAAGTATTAAAGGAGATGCACGATAAATAGTACGGAACAACGTGAGCACTTTTGGGGCTTGCAAGACTGACTTTCAGGAATAAATCTAAATTCTTTCAACCTCTGTTACTGATTTCGACATGTCAAAGGGAACAGTGCAATAAGAGCTCATATTCTCATGCCAGAATCACTGACGTTTATGTTTATTGTTTTACTTTAAGCCAAAAGATTTTATTTTTAAAAAACTATTTATTTATTTAAAGAACTAAAGCTTTGCATGAAGCACTGGCTTCAATGAAGATACTTGGAATGCCTAATAAAAGAAGGGTATATAAAAAGTGGTTTGGATTCTCCAATAGGCAAAACTATTTCTGTGTTGTGGTGAGGTCTCTATGTATATTTTTAATGTTACATTCAAACAGAAAATTGCTGAAAAACCTTAACAGACCATCATAATATTCTTAATTCTTATAAAGAAAAATTAAACCAAAAAGAAATCCCAACACAAAAAATCTAAGACTTCTGCAAGCGTTCAGGAGCACAAACAAGCTAAAAATTATTTAGGGTTTTCAGAGGAACTCAGAAATACGATGTTTGCTCCCTCTCAGTCATGTGTGCAACACTAAGTGATTTTTATTTTCCTTCTGTGTAACAGCCATCTCTCTCCACTGTCTTGGCTTTATCCATCCAGAAATATTATCATTCTTTTTAGACCCAGCAATGCAACTTGATATCTCAACACGTGTATCACCAAGCAACTGAAGACTTATTTTTCCTTGTACTTTTGAGGAAAAAAGACCAACAATTTAGTTTGCAGCTGAAAACTAGATGATTTGATTTTCCTTGTTGCAGGAATGACAGGCAGCGACAACCGGAGCTTGGGACTCTGGTCACATAATGAAACCATACCACAGACCAAACTGTAATACCAAACCACTGACCTACAGAGCCTAGGCTCAAAATAAGCAGGACTGGCGCATCCAGATGTGTTCGGTTGTCCAGGAGAAAAGTCGTTGATTGAAGGATCAATCTCTTGTTACTTGCCGGGGCATACAACTAACATCTTCCCAGTTTGTGAAGTCTAGGGAGTTGTGAAAGCTCCAGCTTTGTTACTACTTTCATGAACTTAAGTCAAATACAAACCACGAAGATGGCTGAAATATACACCAAGAGATGTACACTGTAGCAAGACGGAGAATAACAATACTCACTCTTTGGAGGAGAAGATAAAAACATAGAAAAAGCAAAGCACCAACTCTGAGGGATTTTTTTACCTTTTTTTTAAGGTTTTGAGGTAAAACTACCTCAAATTTTACCTTTTGATAGTGGAGGAAAAGATTCACTTACTAGGGACAACACACAGGCACAGTAACAAGACATAGTAACCAAACTTAGTGGCAAAGAACAGGGAAAGAATGAAGGGGAAAGTGTTGCCATGCAGTGCCCTATGCGTTTCAAACCCAAAGCATTTGAAGACTACTTTGATTTTTTCTATATGGCCAGAAGGGACTTCCAGATTTCACGGAACACCGGTTTTGTCCCATAATATTTTGACTTGTCACTTTCCTGCTGGCTCAGGTGCTTATGAATAAGCATAGAATCGTTTTGGTTGGAAAAGAACTTTAAGATCATCAAGTCCAACCATTAACGCAGCACTTCCAAGTTATTGCTAAACCATGTCCCTCAGCGCTCCGTCCACCTGACTTTTACATACCTCCAGGGATGGCGACTGCACCAGTTCCCTGGGCAGCCTGTTCCAGGGTTTGACAACCCTTTCAGTGATTTTTTTTTCTTCCTAATATCCACCCTACACCTCCCCTGGCGCAACCTGAGGCCGTTTCCACTTGTTACTTGGGAGAAGAGACCAACCCCCACCTCGCTACACTCTCATTTCAGGGAGTTGTAGAGACATTTAACCATTTTATTCCCCTCTTCTTCTCTTGCTGAAAATTAACAGTAGTTATACTGGCTATGATGAACGCAGTTTGGAGTATGATTCATTTGAAGACTAGGCTAAATGTAGTTCTTGTTAAATAAAGCAATTCAGAAAAACAGTTTTTCACGAGAAAAGAAAACACACTGACACTGCAATCATGTGATTCTCTTTAATGAAATATAATAGAGTTTTAATCAAAGCTCTGAACTGCATGTCAAGAAATAGATACTATAATCCTCATTCTAGTGCTGATTTGCTGTGTGAATGGGGATGCTAGCTGGTGTCTCATTTTCTCTATCTAAGTAATCAGGATAATCATTCTTTGTCTCTACCTCTACCTACACCTCTCTTAGGTGACTGGTACTTACTGCCAAATCTTGGGTCTTGGTCTTACGACCCAAGAAACTAGCGAGCAGACCTCCAGACAAACAACTCTCCGGTGCTTTGTGTTGCTTAGATAGAAGCCGCCACAAAACTATGTAATAGTACTGCTAGTTGTCTCCATTTTGTTAGGTTCCTTTTTTAAATTTTAAAAACAGAGCTCACAGGTTTAATTACACAGCTACAAAACATTGCTCTTGACAAAACTAGACAAAATACAAGTTGTAGAAGCAGCACAGGTGTGAGCTACTACCACAGTAACTGCCAAGGCTGACCACTTCTGCTCTGATCTGCTTCGGCATTTATTCAGTAAGCAACAAGCCAGTGCTTACATCGATCCACACTGTAGGTTTTTACAGGATTCTAGATTTCACTTGGGTTTTCCTCTTACAGATAACCACTGACCTTGGGCATCTGTGAAGAGAAACACCTGCAGCAGGGCCATGAGCACAGTTCTACTATGATACCATCTATACCATGCCGCCGCACTGATAGAACAAACCAATGCGTAGTCTGTCAAATAATAAAAAGGAAAAAAAAGAAGTGAGGTGGTAGGCCAAGATGCTCGAGCACTTTGAGGCAGGGGAAGTGCCCTTATACACTCAATCTCATGAAGTGTCTCGTAGCCTTTGCAATTTATTTTTCTCTTATATCGGGAAAAGCAAATCTACGCCGATTTATCTTTCCTGGTGTCTGCATGTTGATCTTTGTTTTTGTAGTATCAATGGAGAGGAAAACAGACAGTGAAATTTGCAGGAGAACTTAATTCAGAGTATATTTATTTGCTGGAGCTAGCTGGACAGTACTAAATGCATTCTCCCCACTCCCACCAAGAAGAAACCTGTCCCCAAAAGCTTGAAGGTATTTGTACTTCTATCCCATTTCACAATTCTCTCAAAGAAACTAATAAAGACATGATTTTAATAAAGAAAGTCTTTTAATACGGTAGCATTTCAGAGTAAAAAAATCTAAATTACCTCTGACATTTCCTCCACAGATTAATGCACAGACCCCCCTTTTATCTGAAGTTTCCTACTCTTTAAGTGTTGGACCTGGCCTTCCGAAGACTGGAATTTTGTTAACTCCAACACTGCTCTCCTACCTTCTTTTCCCTAAATAAAGGTACTGGCTTAGAGGAACATCTCCACGTTTCTGTTTATTTGCTTGCACCAGGAAAACAAAGAAGAATTTACCAACCACTTGCCTATTTTAAGCACCATTTAAGCAAGTCATCTAGAAGTACCACAGCACAACCTTTACTTGAATCGTTTTTCATAGGCTGCAAACAGTCTTAAATGATCAACACTTAGAAGGCAATCATTTTAGATCCTGTTACAGAGCGTATAGCTGCTGTATGCAGGATTATGAGAGTAACTCGGTTGCTAGCTAAATTACATTAGCATTCATTAAGGAAGGATCTTTTAGAAAGTGGTAAACGGGTATTTAAGAGTCTTAGACTTCCTTTTATGCAATATGAAACCTCAGTCATTTGATTTTGTTAAGAAGCTACATCCATTTGTGCTATCCATTTGCAAAATTACACCTCGGTTCAATGGTCTCATTAGGCTATCTACTAGCACAAATCAAATGACGCCTACAGTTACTAGATTAAAAAAAAAAAACAACACCCGGGAAAGCTAATAACTTGCAACACAGTGTCAAAATTTTTAACAATTTCAACTAAACTCATTAACAAGGTGACAGGCTCCTGAATTGTTAAGGGGACATTAGGTCAACGAGACTACAGCACCAGCTAACTGCGGGTAATGCTGCAATTTCATTCTTTCTACTCACATGCATGTAGATTTCAGATCTAGCATTAATAATTCCTGATCCTACTACTTAGGAGGTTGTCTCCGATTAGCAACCCATCAGCGCCACATGTTCTCTATCACAATGCACACACTTTCCTTTATACTTACTGTTCGGCCAAGTCAAGTTCCACTTTAATAGTTCCCTCGAGATAGGAACAGTCAGTTTGGAAAACGGAATATGAAACGAACGCGGAAGAGGTAAAAAAGCAGGGGGGAACCCAGTAAGGTAAGCATCCCTTTAAACACAGGGTTTGTCAGGCCATTTTGCCAGCCTGCACGGATTTTATTAAAAGTTTGGCATCTACAGAAATTGCAGGATGTTTCACTGTGTGTATTGAGAAATGGGACTTTGTACGATGAAGTTAAAGCCAGGCAAACATGGCTGGTGCAAAAGCCACTTCCTTACAAGAGTGCTGCACTTTGATGAAAAACCACTCAAAACCTGAATTTACTTCTAGAAGAAAAAGTTGCAGGGAAAAAAAAAAAAGAAGTATTTCACCCAGATGAGAAACTCCATCATTCTGAAGTGACTACATCTGCATTTTTAAGATACTTTCTTTTTCTTTTTGGCTGTACATGAATTTGATGTCATTAAAAAGGCTTCCTTTGATGCTGTATGCCAAGTGGAATCATTAGTTTCTCACAAAGGTGCGCTCTAAACGTCTGGTTTAAATTTTCATTTTCAGATGATTCATCTAAGAGATGAACAATAACAACCAAAACCAGCTTCAGAACTCTAAACAGTAAAAAGCCTTTTAGCTGCACTCACTCGTTTATTAACTCCCTCCAACACCTCCTTTACGGATTCACATGGCAGCCAACACCGAGCATGAATTCTGCAACTCCTTCTGCGATTTATGGCTATTCGAAGCAAACCACGGCCAGACTCCCCCCAGCCTGACAAAAGAGGTTCTTCTGAACTCTGTAGCCTGCATCTTTTCTAGGTGACGCGGGGTCACTTTTCTTATCCAAGGATGCTTTCCCTTGACAGTGTTTCAAGTGCGTAAGTGTTGTTTGGTCACAGCTCCTCTTCACGAGTCCTCTTCAGAGGTCATTAGAGGATTAATAGAACCAAGGGACACTCCAGAGGAAGCCGCATCCTCAGCCAACATAGCTCCAGCTATTCCCCTAGCTTTTGAAGGGAGGAGCACAAAATAGATTAATTATATCTACATTTCCTCCAATTAAAAAAAAAAAGTCACTGAAGTCCAAAACCAATCAACAATTTACAGCTGATATATGTTTCCCAATACATATGAAGACACTAGGAAGTACAGACATTATCAAGAGCTTACCGCCTTTTTTGTGATAGAGGGTCAAATCTCTGCTGAACAAATAGCCATGCTTTCCTCTCCAAGAAAGATGCTTCTTTCGACCCCTGCCCCACCTCAGAGGGACCAATATTAGCGTATATGTGGGATCAAGAGGAAGGTTACACCACTTCTACAACAACTGTCTAGAAGACAGCCTGGACAGTGAAAACCAGATGCAGAGTGTAATTTTGCTGTCGCTCTTGCCTAACACCTGTACAACTTCTCTGAGCACCTGATTACACTGCTTTGAGGAGGAGACCTACACACTCCCCACACACTGACCATTTGCTCAAGACAACCTGGGTAGGTCGCATGGCCACTCGCCAGCCCCTGCTACCACACAGGTCTATAGAAACAGACACCTGCAGACACTGCACTAAGTATGGCCATACGTGCCTCCTGCCAATTTTTACCTCCCGGCAGCTTTCGTACGAGTCTCCCATCACCTAGAACGGGCTTTACAAGGCAATTTTGTCATGCTGCAAACTGACGTTCTTCCCCTTGTCTTCACTGTTGACTGCATCACTCTGGTTTCATGGTGACAGAACTTTCTACTTTGTAATCTTAGCAGTACTTTATTGACTTGAATGAAGTTACAGGATGGTCCTTCATTTCCGTGAAGCAGGCTGGGGCCGCCCGGTTGGCCAAGGACCGGGGGAACCCGCGGGAGGGCAGCCAGCTCTGCCTGTCTGCAGCCGGGCACCTAGTTTTCTCTTTCCTCAGATGTTCTCTTGTAGGAGGGCACAGGAGGAAACCTGTCCCCAAAAACTGCACCAGGAGGGAGAACGTGCAGGATGATATCAGAGGAGATGGAAATTTTATAGGCTCTGGTTTACAATAAAATAAAACCACCATCAGTCTATCAAACAGTCTCAAAAACACTCCTGAGAGCGGTTCTCTTCTCCAGAGAGAAAGTTTTTTTCCCCCAACACGTTCTTCAAACCATGTATTACAGTGCTGTCCCCCACCAGCCATGCTCATGCCATCTCCCTGGACTCAGCTGTTTCGGTGATTCTTTATATCGTCGTGATGACTGTATACACGATCTTCAGTGTTTGAAAACTTCATTTCATGACAAGGATCATGAAAGAAAAAAATGTAGTTGCCCACAAAAATGTTTTGGAAAATTACCAGCTTGTGAAAAGGTCTCCCAAAAGCTCTTCCTTTGCCACAATTAGATTAGGTGCTAAGACCGTCATTAAAACCCTTTCTTTTGCCTACTCATTTCATAGCATTTAATTTCCCGCCTCTCAGTGATTAAACTAACTGAAAGGTAGCAGATAAAGCAAGTTCGCTTGCTGTTTCAAACAGATATATTAATGCTTTACGCTTAAAAAGCTTTCAAAGTTTCTTCAGATGCTGATTAACAAACATTGTACATAAACCCACGTCTCAGGTCAGACTGTGGCAGCAGGTATGTGACTGAAACTTACTCCAACAGCTCGACTGCAATGCTGTATGCACAGGATACCTCCATTGCATACATTAAGGAAGCTTAAAGTTAAGCTTCACATATTTAAACACTAACAAAGTCTACTTAATGGCAGTCTTCAAAATAACAGTGGCCTCCTAATCTGTTGGAGATAAAGAAGTGCCAAGATTAATGATTACATAAGTGCCTGGCAGAGCCCAGAAACAATAATCAGCTCTTCTGTTGTTATTTGTGTACAAAGGCTATTAGAGTCATCTGACATTCCAAAATCCAATTTAAAGTTGTTAAACCCCTTTCACGTACTTATTTGAGGTCGGAAAACGGAGAGGTTCGAAAAGGGAAAGGAAGGGTTTGATTTCCTAATTCTTTTCCCCTTACTGATTCTGCTCTAAGCCAAATCTCTCTTTAAGAAATGCAAAAAAATAAGCTTTTAAACAATGCCTGGAGTAACCAATATTGCTGTTGAAGGAATAATACCAATAAAACCCTAACATGCTTAGATAGCAAATTTCAAAATAATGACTACAAGCAAATCAAGAAACTATTCTATAGGAAAAGACCCCGTTGAGTTGAGGGTGTCACTGACAGCAGCTGCGCAACTCAGGGTAGTGGCCACATCCAGTGAATCAGCAGGGTGGGAAACCACAGGTGCTCCGGCACCAAGCCCCCATCTCAGTCCGGTAACGGACTGGGTGAGAATTCACTCCCTGGATCCACACAGGCACAGTACTGTGCGACAGACACCAGACGACGCTTCGCAAAATAAGGCCAATGACGGGTCTGACTGCAGCCTCTCTAAATATCATACACTCAAGCCCTTTTCCACAAAAATCCTTTAAAATTTAAAACAACCCTTTTTGTTCCTGACAGAAAACTGAAAAGCAAGTTTAGAAACAAACCAAAAAAATTGGTCTTTTCCTGGTTCCTACGTTGCTCCTTCGCCCCCACAGACGACTTGGAGAATGGGACAGGAATAAAGGTGGCCATGTCCCTGCCCTCTCCACGGTGCAGAGTCCTCTTGGTGGTGACTTTCTCTCCTATCAGAGAGAGAGGCGAGGTGACAGCTGTCATTCAAGTTAATGATGGTAATCACAAGAATATGTGTAAAGGAATGGCAAGATGCTGACCGTCACAAGCGATCTTGCATAGCAGCAGATTCGCAGCAGGCTTTCTCTTTCCCCGTGGTGACATCAGTAGTAAAATGGCCTCAGTTTCTCGTACAGCAGAACAGAACCATTATGGAATATGTGTAGAAGTTTTTCCTTTATGGCTGCGAAGTGATTTTCTGGTGTTCCCTAAGGTAAAGTCAATTAAGTGATAACTGCATCTGTGCAGAGAGTATTCAAAATGCTAATACCCCCACCCAGATAAGTCTTCAACTTTGCCTGCTTATTTATCTCCAGCTCTTAGAAATTATTGCCATGAATGCTCCAGTGCCTTCACCCATTATCTTTGCAATCCTGCTTCTTCCTAACAAAAAGGCAAAAGGCACGATCCGTAAGAGCTGTACCACTCTGACCACGCCGGGGGGTTAAATGATACAAGCAAAGAAGCACGTATCAAAGAAGCTGATCTACTGCAGTGGAGCTACTGGCGTATTTTGCTGCTCTCAAAGCTTGCTCAGCTTTTCATCTAAGTTATAGAGGTAAGAAAATCTGCTATGCCATCAGAGGCTCACATACTCTAGAAATAACAGCAGTTTGCATCATGAATTATCCAACATGATTTACTACTCAGGGGAAAGAAAAGCTATCCTGTTTGGTGTTGTGCCATTTGGCCATCAGACTCTAAAATTGTAATGTTTGTTACCTCTGCAATGGAGATAACACAATACTGGTCTCAGGCATCTGGCTCTAAGATGGCTTCATTACCTCAACATGGGATGACTCATGTCAGGTAAGTCTCTGGCCACACATGTTCAACATGTCCCCATGTTTTTAAGTGAAAAAAACCCAACCCACATCAAAGCTGAAAAACCTGGTACTGAAAACAAAGGATGATGTACTGACTTACCATCAACATCTATACAAATGCCTTAATACTTTATTACTTTCATTTATAAAAATCATCAAATTGCAAGATGGCTACCAAAAAACCCCAAGCAGAGAACGCTGACATCTTTTTCAAACAAGTCTGACAGTACAACAATGAGAAGACAATCCCATGTCCCACAGAACCAGGCAGAACAGGCACATTGGGTAGAATATGAGTATGAACAGGCTATTAGAGAATAAAATGATTGAGTCAAATATTGCTAAATGCATTTGACAGATTAAAAGGCAAAACTTGACTTATTTCGCATGGTTAACACTAGGTTCTAAAGCCCAAATCGCCCCAAAAGGTAGAAGCTGGCAAGTACGAATGTATTGGTTTTGTGTTTCCTCAAATAAAGGAGGCTTGATAAAAGTTAGAAGAAAATTATAGAAACAGCACCTGTATTATTGCAATAATTTTATCCAAAGACAATCCAAACTATTTAATGAGCTAAGCTTCATCACTCTGTCAGGACAAGAACGTAACCTTGTAACCAGAGCTGAATGAAGCCACACAATAATTTACCGAGAATGACGAACATAATCTCTCAACCCTTTCAAGACAGTCTTTACCCATCATTCTTGCTGATGTTTCTTCCTATGCTTGTGCTCTGCACGCATCAGAAAACAGACAGGAACGAATGCCAGGCAACTCCAAATTCGTACAGTTTTAACACTGTTCTATTTTAAAAGGCTCTCAACAGTCAGTTACTATACCGGCCTTGATACAGACCCAAAGCATTTAACCAGAACTCCCCCATTCCTACTCTCAGAAGAATACTTGCAGCACAACTTTGATTATCCAAAGCTCCCAGGGGACAAATGGAAGCAGAGATAAGCGGGGGAGCAGCCAGAGGTCTTCTGAGAATAATGGAAGTGAAAGGAGAGGAAACAAACTCCACAAAGAACGGTTGGCTCAGCTCAGCCCTAAAGTTTCCCTATTCCTGAATGGAGCATTCATTAAGTAAAATAAGCTTCTCTAAGCAAGCATTCCAAATGACAGTAAAAACCATTTGACAAAGCGAAGAATTATTGTCCGTTTTGGTATTTGACTCTCCAGAGAGAGAGGTGGCTGTTGTTCTTACTGTGACAATCTATTAACCAGTGGTACAGCTGTAACAACGCTCACAGTAGCACCTCAATGATTAATGAGCAGACAGTTTCCACATCGGTGTTTCTCAAAGTATTATTCAGAAAACATTGCTAGAAAAAGTTCCAAGCAAAATAAAACCCACAAAGAGATCTATCACAAGCCTTAACATCGGGGCAGAACATCCATGTAGAAGCAATCTGTTTGGGGAGTTGCGGGTGCTTCATACAGAAAGTACAAGTTTTTATTTATACTATTGCAGCACAAGTTAATGCCAATTAAGTAGGAGAGTCACTTTGGATTTAGCACAGAACCTGGCCCAGGGCACTGGCACACAGAATAGAAATAAATACTAATCATGCTTGCTCACACTGAGAGGATTAGATAACTACAGACGTAGGAAATTAAAACCACAACAAGATGACCCCACGCTCATGATTTCCCTGTTGTACCAGATCAGTCAATATGAATAATCGACAATGCAAATTGAAATCCTCAGATAAAAAACAATGGTTTTACCGCTTTATTTCTCTTCACTTGCACATAAATTGAGTTGACTATCTCTGACAATGCCATAGTTTAATATTCTAAACACACTATCTCCTTTAACAATGCCTGGAATAGAAACAAGCTGCTGAGCCAGATCCTCAAGGGGTGAAAATCAACATTGCTACACTGCCTTCAGTGGAAGCACATTGATCTCCACCAGCTAAAGCTTTGGGCCCTAGTGGGCAATTAGGTTTCTATTATATGCTAATTTAAATAACGTACCACAGAACATTCGCTGTACAATAAAGCAAGCCTACATTCTTCTGTGGAGAAGGACAAGCATTTGCTGTGGCACGATGAGAGTGATGGATGCTGGTTTCAAACAGCAGGATGAAGTTTCGGTATAAACTACTCCTCACAATAACATTTTTAAACCTGCAATTACTCATGCTATACTACTCGAGGAAGCCTGTAATTATTTGGTAAGTTCTTACCAATGCCTAGTCTAGATCATAATTGCTAACACTGCCTCCTTCAAAGGAGCTAGTGACTATGTTAAAATCTGGTTTTTGTTAGGTTCCTACTACACAAAGTGGCTGTGCCGTGATCTATTCAGTGGAGGAGGAAAACCAAACTGATTTATGTCCCAATCTTGAGCCTCTGAGCAAGGCCCGAACAAAAAAACCAAATACAACAATCCCACACACGTTTCTTTTGAGAATTCCGAGATGGCCGGGTTGGAACAGGGACCATGGCTGCAGCTGATACAGGCCAGAGTTTTTTCGCAACCGAAGTTTATGGCCCTGAGGACCATCTTCAACACCCTCTCACTCTCCCACCGAGGCCTCGGCTCCAGCCAGAAGATGAAAAAGAAAAGTGGGGGAACAGGATTCAGCCACAAAGACAGTAAAAAAAAGATTTTCAGGGGGTCATAGGGCAGTTCAGGTGAAAAGTGATCATCCTCATGTAAAAAATTTTAACAGCAGGTGTTAAAAAAATGTTTTGTTATCTTCTGTAGCAATTTCTTAAGTACAAGAACTTCTATCAGTCTCCTTTGAAACGTCATTGGCACCCTTCTTCCTGCCTTACTCACCAACAACCAAGTTATTAGCATGCCAAGGTCCCTACTTAAAGTTTTATGGACTTTTGATGTAGTCAGGATGAGGACATCATTCCACACTGACTGGTTCTCCTACGTTGCAGCCCTTCAAGCGAAGCAGCAGGATTCTATACGCACTGTGTTTTGAAAGCTGAAAGCACACCTCGGCACAGCAATTTGGAAGTTCTGCGAACACCTCTTTTGAGAGAGGGGTCAGCAAAACAGGGGGTTCTCCCCATACATGTAACTCTCATGTGAAAGTCACAGCAGAAAGCTCCTGGAGATAACGCTCCAGCTAGAGACTAAAAAACATGCACACAATTCCAATTTGCCTTGTTTTCTTTGGAACCACTCAAGGCAGAAAGGCAAAAAAACGTAGGCTCACGTAAGTCAAAGTGGTGCAAGGTGAGATGTGTCATTAAGCCACATGTAATTCCCTTTATAAATGTACTTATTCCAGTAATAGCACTCTTCTCTGGTTGCATTTGTAACTCCTCGGAAATAGATTAATTTCAAAGAGAAAAAGCTTATAGAGTCAAGCATTTTTAATGGTAGCAGCCACACAAGAAAAACTTGCCAGGCAGGGAAGCTCTAAAATGTCACCACAGTAAGAACTCCCCCACGCTCTGGACTTCCCAGCTGCCCTGTCACCGTGCTTTGGGTGGGCTCTACAGCCACCAGGAAAATCCAAAGCATCCAACCTCCACTCAGAAGAAAGGAGAACCTAGGACTGATTTTGGTTAAGGTTTTGATGCCCAACAGGAAAAGGAGGGTACAGAGCTCGACCCCACTAACTCCACAAGCATTTTAGCCAGCAGAGAAACCTCCAGGGAGCGAAGGGAGCTGGCTCCCCTCCCTCTCCTCCCTGCACAGAGAGAGCCACATGAGGGAACAACTCGGGCTGAAACTGTTCTTTGGGGGATTAACTTTAACCTGAATCAGTTTCCTGACTTAATTCCCCACGTGACAGCGGAGATGCTGTTTGTGCTCGCACAAGGGAGGGGTGCGTTTGTTTGGCAATGCCAGCTTATGGGAGGTTAAAACGCTCACAGAACTAAACTGTTAGTCTGCTAAATCGGTAAGAGGAGATCTGGGGTAGCAGAAGGCACAAGGAACTCGGGGTTGGTTTTCCAAGAAACAGAATAGTCTATGAATAAGTCATTGGTTTCTATGTCCAGTATTGCTGTGAAACTTTAAGCAAGTCACTTATTTGATGTGTCAATTCCTCAGCTGTGAAATGAGGACAACGCTTTCTTACATCACACCAGTGTTGTAAGTTGAAAATTAATGACTGAGGTACTTGGACACTCTGGTGCTGTGGCCAAGTCAGTACGCAGCTCCAACAGCGGAGTGATTACCGACAGGGAGGGGCTAAGGAATCAACGTATTATTTTTGGTGGACTATTTCCTTAGAGGATAAATGAGAGTAACTGCTACTTACTTGATTGCAAGGAACTGAAAGAGCTCTCTGTAGCTCCCTCGTGGGTGGACACCTGAACAATTAAAGAGCTATGACCTAATTTTAGTCAGAAACCTTATGTCACAAGGAATTTACAGGGAGGTGTCTTCTGTACGTGCAAAAATAATTGCACTGTGGAAGGACAGTTGACCAATGTGTTAATTTAGCTGTACAACATTTAGGGATAGACTGTATCCCATTCTCCTTCCTCATATTCCCAATTCCAAAATTTATGACCGTAAAAGATACAACTGCATGATACAAAACGTCCTAGGATTAGGACTGAAAGAAATTCTGTGAACACACTGCCCCCAGCATCAGAATGGCAGGATCAACTTGAGGAAGCTTACAGGAACAGAAACATAAGGATGGCAGGTAATGTTATAATCAAATCTCGCCTTCTGTGTGATAGAAAGGATGGAGTATCATCCAACGATACTGGAAGGCACTTCTTTTTAAAGTGCCGTTATTATGCACCTAGAGCCATCAAGCAACAGAAAACACTCCCCAATTCTAACAGAAGTTGTTCCAACAGCTTGTTTTCCTCGCAGTTAAAACCTGTCCTTTCCTTCTAGCCTGAATTTTCCTTCTTGAAGAGGAATACGGGAAACATTTCTTCCTCTCTCAGGCTAATGCAGGATCGTGAAGATCTGACTTCAAGCCCCTGTGCCGTCACAAGGACTGTGTGTGTGAGCCAGGGCAAGTCACCTAACTATCAGAGTTGTGCGTGTATCGAACTTCTCCAAGATGCATAGGTCTCACTGAAAACACCAGGAGTTAAATCTAAACAGCCCCACAGAGCTGGGCACATGCCTTTCTGCAATTCAGTTTATACCTGTAGAACATTAGGATTAGGATCTGCGAGGATCCATTAAATACCACATTGTGCTGGGATGCATCAATAGGAAAAGAAGCCACGTACGTGCTTAAATAGGTAAATAGTGTTTCAAGTCTTATTGAGCTTATTATGTCTCAAGAGCTTATTAGGTCCTTGCTAGATTAGAGAGCACACATTCAAAAAACAAACACAAACATAAGGAAAATAAGAATCCACCAAAGACAGCTTTAAAGTTGAAAAACCAACCTCAGGATTTTAGCTCCTGCCTTATGATTTTGAGACATCGGGCTGACGATTCTAAAAACCCTGGAAAGGGCTAAGACTGAAATTCCCCTTCCTCAGTCCTCTGGGCCAGCGAATCAGCCCTAAATAATCATTTTTATGAAGCTGTATCAGTGGGTAAAATAAGAAAAAAGTGTCAGTAGAAAGTGAAAATCCTGCACTCTGTGGATTTGCACTGAAGACCACCGAAATACAAGGCAGGCTGAGATCTCTGCAGTCAGTCTGGCAGTTTGCAATTAAATTGCTAGGAATGCATAAGCATTATTAGCCTTCCAAAGCAGATCCTTCCAGTTTTATGGGCAGAGTTAAGCACCCTGTAAACTGTACCCAGGACTCCAATCCTCAGCGTTGCATCTGCTTTTGTTCAACTTTTTATTTTCTGAAGTCTTGTGGTTAGGCAATGAAATGTGAATCTGTTGATTCCTGGCTATGACACAGGCTCCTTGTGTGGCCCAAGCCAAGTCTCTTAAGCTATACTTCAGTCTCCTACTTATGAAACAGGTAAAACACATCCCTCAGTGATGTTTTATGCATAAATTAACTTGTGGAAGCCGGTTTTTCAAAGAGTTCACTAATTAACATTATAGACAAACCTATAGATAAAGAGATTGTTCAGAGGGCTTTGTCTGGCAACTCTGGCCCAGGGAAAAAGCGCATTCCAGAAGTGATGATAGAATCTGCATACAGTTACAGAAAACCAAGTTTACTGAATTCCACAAAGGTACTTTTTTTAAGAATGCGTACTTCTGGTAACATATCGTAAGGATTTAATACAATCTCCTACATTTAGTTTTATTTGGAATGAAATGCCACCATCAGTTTTCAGCACAATTTATATGCGTTACCTTGACAAAATTTTACTGGAGAAATTGTGAAACATTTTGTAAGTTCAGAACAAAGAGTTTAACATTGGACACCCTGTTTTCCACAAATATGTATTTACAAGTTGCTGGAGAACGTAAAGACAGTTCTATAAAAGCCACGTTGATTATCCTATATTTTCAGATATAAGCTCAACAGGGTAGATAATATATTTTTCCCGTGTTTATACAGTGCTTAGTATCTGGCTTCTGCTCAGAACATGGAATAAGTCCACAAATAACTTCATTTTCTAATTTTCATATACCAGTACAGTATCTAAGCACAAAACTCAAGTACAAAACAAATTAAATAAAACAGTCTTCATACTGGGATGACCAGAAATAAGACTACAAAGAGGACCGAACATTACTAATCCTTGTTCTGCCTACGCTGACAAAAGAGGCTAAAATGAGGAGACTTAACCAGGAATCTTAGCTTTTTTTTCTTTTCCCATTCCTTTAAATGTTGTAGAATATAACTTGACAGATCTACAGTCTTCACTATCACATAATTTACTTAACCTAAAAGTATCAAACCTTTTAGGCTCATCTCATTTGCAAACACGCATCAATTCAAATAGTATTGAAAGACACAAACAAGATAAAGTTTTTACAGAGTCTGCAATTACAGTTTTCAGGAGCCACTGAAAAATGACTGTACAAGTAGGAGCTGAAATGTGCTTTCAAACAACAGCTGAACTTCTGTCACAAGTTACTGCCTAGCCCACACACCAAATATTTCTAGTTTTCTTTGAAACACAGCAGTTTACTGATTACAGGAACTAAATAGTAATTTCTGCCTTTGATTTTAAGACCATAATCCAGTACTGGAAAATGGATTTGTCACTGTTGCTGCGCACCACTGAATTCACTTACTTCATTGCAAATATAACAACATTACTGTCTCACTACAAGGCAAACATCTGAGCAGTAAGAGCAGCTGATGACAATCCTCAGAACAAACAATAATTTTTGAGTAACAACTCAAACAGTAACAAACTATAATTTTTGAGTTTCTCTGCCAAAGCTCAGGTGAACTTCATCTGTTTGTCTTGTGTTTGCTCACAGGTGATGTAATTAATCCATCAAAAGCTCTGTTGCAACATTAATGACATTCAAAATCAGCATGCACAAAAATTGTTATTACGTTTATTTAAAAAAATAAATTGCCTATGATTTCATGACCAACTAATCAACACACATTCACATATGTGAACACAACATATATTCAAGTCCAGGTTGTGCGGAGCGTTACACAAGGGAGGAGGGCCCGGCTGCTCCTTCACGCTTCCGTCCCACAGCAGACAATACGGAGCGAAGGCAGGGCCAGGGCTTCCCGCGTGCCTCCATACACTCCTAGGGCTGGGACTCTGCCATCACTACGCTTCGGTGGAGTGCCAGCCTGCACACATCTTAGGCCCACCAAGTGTACTTTACCATCTTTACACAGAAAAGAATGTAAGTTAGTCCAGAGGAAATGCAACCATTACAATACTGTAACTTTTAAGTATTTGGAATCAGTTTTTTATGTCAGGGTGGTGAGATGTGCTCCTTGCCGTACGAAACTAGACATGCCACTGCTAAATTAGACTATCTCTTTTTGGAATATACAGTATTAGGACACTAAAGTAGTATTTTGCTAGTGACAGTGCAGCTCTGAATCCTCCCAGTAAGGCAACAATACTAACCTTACAAACCACTTCAGCAATTTTGCACTTGTCTCGGTGAGCTTAAGGATGGGGAATTTTTTGACAGATATACTTTCACATTGCAAGCAGAGGCAACAGCAAAGAGCCAAATACCTATTCCAGGCAGAAACTACAGTCAAAATCCAGAATAACAGGGCAGACACATCTCCTATGGATGTGACGCCTGAGTGAGGGAAGTTGGAAAACAAGCATTACCAAACTGGGCTGTAACTTTCATCTTAGCCCTTAAAATTTAAAGTCTTCCCAAAACTGAAGAGAGCAGTTTAGTGGAGCCTATGCAAACAAAGGATTACTAGCCCCTTATCTGATGGCAGTGATCCTCCGAAATTAGGTGTTACCCAGGAAGAGCAGTGGGAAGGTACAGAGCTTGCCACTCCTAGGTGCTACCAGTCTGAAATACATTCCCACGGTTTTTCACATTGCCAGAGAGGAAAAATAACCCAAGCAAGGCCAGCAGTGGTTCTCTGAGAAAGCTGGGAAAAAGCAGTTGTGGCTCCTACCATCCGATGCAATGGGGAAACGACCCCCCCCTTCCCCAGCCTCCCCACCTAGCCCTAACACTCAAGCACGCTGCGGTGGCCCTGCAATAGGAGGGTCCCGGGCTGGGAGGGGGAAGGCTGACAGCAGCTCTCCCGGCGAGGTAGGAACGATCAAGGAATAAGCAGTGACTCACACTACGTGATTTATTGCTGGGCAGCGTTCCCAAATGTGTTAATAAAGTTGCAGCCAAACAAATGCACATCCCTTAGGTCTTGTCTTTGTTCCAGCACGGCCGAGACAATTGAGTATTATTTTCAAGTAAAACAAGGATGAGATTTTCTAGACAATATTGCTACCACAATTAATATTTATGTTTCACCGTTCTACTTCACAGCACTGCCAACCCTTGAGTATTTATAAAAAATAACAAAACAAGAAAGAAGCGAGCATACATACAGACACAGAAGGTCTTAAGTTTTTTAACAACCAAGTGTGAGCTGTTCTATTAGGTTTCCAGTTTATCTTCAGTAGTTTCAGGTGTAAGAGACAACAGACAGAAGCACTCCATAATCACCACATTCAACTGAAGCAAGATGCAAATATAAAACCAGTTAACTCTGTGTCAGGAAGCAAAGGGCTTCAATAGTTCATGGCAAAGCTCTTCTTGGAGTCTTCTGGAAACAGAGAAATGAAGGGAAGGGGAGAGAGGACGAAAAATTGTTTGAATTAAAACATTGACTTGATTAGCAGTGAAGCTCTGGGGAAGTAGTGATCGAGCTTAAAAAGCTGTGACAGGTTTCTGTAAGCAGCACGCTCAGGTTTCACATACCGGCTAGTGACAAAGAAACATATTTCCATACAGTGTGATCACTGTGCAAGCAGATGCTTCTTTTAGCTTTAATTAGCATTGAAAGAGAAGTTATATTCACGCTTTGACTTCCGATATAGGTTTGAATCATAAGAGACATGATAGCTAAATATGAACTGCCTGGTGGTGTACGCATTTCACGGGGCAGTTCTGTGAGGGAGAGAAACAACGAAGCCATTAGAAGGGGGAAGGAGTGCAGAGGAACGGCACAGTCGGCAGGACACGCTTTCCCCATATTACCCACAGGTAGCTCCTGAATTGAGTCTGGAGATTCCTTTGTTTCAGAAGCCAGATAGGCAATGGGTTAAATGCACACAAACACAGTATGTTTCCAAGCTATATCCGTGAGTAAAACCACCAGGAATACTTTTAAACGAGAGCTGAGAATCGGCTACATCCATCTGCTTCCAAAGGCCAGAGCTGGGCAAAGGGAGAGGGGAGGGCTGAAAATGGAAACATACTATGAAGTCCATAATTTAAAAAAAGAAAGCATTTCCCAATATAAATTCTGGTTCTTGGACGAGTAGAAAATGCACATTATCATAAGTCAGTAGTTTGTCAAGAAACTGCAATGAGCGCATGAAAATTGTAAATAACATATTCAAAACTGCTCAAGACATTCACGATCAATTTATCTAGACTTTCTTAGATGTAGTGATTTTATAGCTCACCAGCCACCCATGGGAACTCCCCCAGGTCAACACCCATTCACTCTTACAGGAAGAGTTAGGCAGTGAATATAAACGTACACCTTGCTACACACAACCCACTTCATCTGTGCTTCTAGCACACGGACCTCAAAAATCATCACCTCTATCGCATTCCTTTTTAATTTCTATTTTTGTGCATGTTTTGTAATGTACACAACATTACTGCAGTAGTACATGTATATAATTTATAAATAAATATCTATGCATTGAGGGTACATGCTCAAATTTATTTACCTATTTTTAATGGCAGGGCTGCGCAACCAAAAAAGTTTGGAGACCACTGTTCTAAGCACCCTGATATGCAAAAAATAATGTCTACTGGCTACCTGTGTTACCATACATACTGGCATTAGGCTCTCCTCTTAACAATAAAGTAAGCAGTTTTGAAAACCACTAAAATAAAAGGGCAGGACAGACAGACAGTTTGTTCACCACTGTCACTATAGTAGAGCTGAGGAACCATAGTTTTTGATGAGGTTCTCATACACACAAAAATTAATATGTATAAATGCAGATAAAAAGATGGCCCTGTTCCAAGGACCTTTAATGGACATACAAAGTTGCATGTTCTTTCGTGTTCTCCTTGCTCCCTACTATTTAGTTCCAAAACTTGTTGACCAGCGCACTTCACTGTAATTCTGGTTTTGTACACCTCATATGTGATTTAGACGATGACTGCTGTGTTTTGTAAAACAACTTATTTAAGAGTAATTGCATACAGCTTTCTTGCTTCATGCTAGTTCATTTTAATACACTCAAATTTACTAGGCAATCTACAAGCAAGGCAGAGGTTTCATCGACACCTTCCTAAAATCTAGCCTGTGGTTGATTTATTATTAATCACGCTGGTAACCACAACAGTTTGTATATGCTTAGGGAGCTCGTGATACAAAACTAAAGGTTTTAGATACTGCAGCGGGTTGGCACGGTAATTCCACATCTCTTTCCTCCAACATCACCAATCTGAGAGCAGCAGCTTCTCTCCAAGTAAAACACCAAGCAAGAACAAATGAAGTTTCATGAGCGTGCCAATGAGCGTCCGCTGCTGTCCCTGGCACAGACTGCCAAGAGGTGGTAATAAAGTCAGAAACGTTTCAGGGGTGGGTTTCAGAGGGAGCATGGTTTAAGAGAACAGATGTGAATTTTGGTAGATGGAAAGACAATTAAAGCCCATTAGAGAGAAGGTTTCTTCCAGTTGTCGTGACCCTCTGGTGTGCTTGGAACTATTCCAGAAGGCTACTAAAGGAACAAAGATCTCTTGAAGAACTGAGAGTGCAGTGTTAGAAAGGTAAAGCACAGAGGTGTCCTAGAGGGCTCTATCTTTCATTCTTTCATGATGATCTGAAACAGCTGGCTACAAAGGGCCTAAAATGTATAGTTGTGTTGTTACCCCTCACTACACTGATAAAGAGATTAAACAAGGCACTGGCAGTTTGCTTTCAAAAGAGAGTGAAAGAAGAACACAAGAAAGTGAATTAGAGATGAAGAACGTTAACATGAAGGAGAAGAAATGAAAGTAATGAAATGAAAGAAATGAGAAACTAGACAGCAAAGGAAAGAGGATCAGGCAATTACACAGCACTTCAGCGAGATGACAGTTCTGTGTGCAGCCTATGCGATCCCAGGGCGATGTGAATTCCAAGCAGGAAAATTCTTACATCCACTTAAATGGAATAGCCAAAATGGAAGGCTAAAGATGGAAATGGCAGAAGTACCATGCTCCGGTCTAAAAATACATACACTACCTATTTCCCAATCTGTCTTTGGGAAACTGCAATCAGCAATGCTTAGGTTTATTATTTTCTCTCTCAAACTCCTGAAAAGACAAAAGGGAATCATATCAAGAAAGTGTAATGAGCAGGCTCACAAAAACTGTATTGAAATCCACTGTGTTTTGGCTGCATCTAGATTTTAGTTTTGATGATTAGTTAGCACTTTATCATAAGCTTCATGCAATGTATATTGTAAGAAATCAAAGCTGTAACATCTCGTTCTTACATTAAGGTATTTGAATGTAGCAAACCAATTATTCAATTGAACAGACATCAGAAGAAATTTACCTTGAAAATTTACCAATCTGACAAGAGTTAATGGATTTACTATCAAAAAACAAGGGTTTTTTTTCCTGCACAAACTAGTAGGCTCACTGCAAAGTCAAAGACCTTAACGTGATAAAAGCAAAAGCATTAAGTGTATTAACGCCTGTTCAAAATGAATTGTCTTTGCAGTATAGCAACGCATTATCTAGCTTCTGTTCACACTTCTGATTACAGAAACAACCACCAACCCAACAAACCACTCGCTCTTCATAGCTTAAGAGGCCCAAAAGCCTTTTCACAAAACAATTCTGTTGTCACTTTTATACAGGGTTAGTTGATGCCTTTCCCCCTCCTTTTTTCAATTAGATAAATATAATTAATGACTTCAAAATGGAATTAGTTCAATAGCATTTGGCTGAAAGCATTTATTTATATGAATCCAGTTATAAACCATAACTCAAAGGCATATTGTAAAGAAATTTTCTTCACTGAAAATTGGAATAGCAGCCTTCTATATAAAAGTGGTATTAAAGCTTAACATTAGTACAGTCAACATAAATTCTGATTTTAACAGGCTTGGATAAACATATAAATTTTGGCTCAGTGAGTCTGCTTCGGCTGTCAATACTCTGAAATAGATACAAGCTTTAACAAACCTTTAATTCAAAAGCCCATTATTGTACCAACTGAAATAGAAAGACTCGAGTATCAAAGAGGAGTTCTTCCCCACTTTCATGGTATTACTTCTGTAAGACACCAATTGATCTACAGCCCTTGAAAGAAAACAACTCGCTTCCCTCTCCTGGATAAAAGTCAGTGCAGTTTTTTCATCCATCACAATGCAACAGCATCAAAATACACCTTCTGCATCTACTTAAAACAAGGAGGAAAAAAAACAACTTGCAAACCACAAAGCCATTACGTGACACGTCAGTTTAGTTTGTCTGACAGATTCACTACAGAAAAAAATTGTTTTCAGTAAAAAAAAACTAAACGAAGATTTGTTTAAAGCGGTCGGTAAGAAAGAAATGAGGAAAAAGGGGAGTGAGAATTTATACAGATTTACCTATTGCTAACGTTATTCTGGGGTGCTTTTCAGCTTCATAAAGAAAACACAGATAGCTTCCTGAAGCCAGTAAGTGAAACATCACCTTCATCTAAACACCAAAGTGCAAAGCCCCCTTTTCCCTGGCAAGGAAAAGAGCCGTGCAATGTGTCCGGCAGCCAGGAGCTGGGGCTCTGCAGCAGCGTGGACGGGAGGAGGTGGCTCGCTGGGCCTGCCACGGGGAAGGGGCAAAGTCTGCCCAGCAGCAGGGAAAGCCCCCGCTCAGGTGGCGGCGAGCAGTTACCACAGGTCTGGCTTCTGCCAGGCTGAAGCCCTTTACCAGCTTAATATCAGATCATTGGGAAAGGACCTGAAAGACCGAACTGTGACTGTTCTCGGCTGTTCAGGAGTCTAAAGAGCACCCGGTGATAGGTCCCGTGCCCACTGCTTTGGGGTGGATCCCAGCCTGCTCTGCTCCAACTCCTGCCACAAAGCCTGGCTTTTGTAGAGGGCAGGGGGAAGCTCCACCAGCACGTTCCCAGTGCACGGCTGCCCGGCACAGCCCCATCTCAGATGGTGGCAGGACATCTGTCTGGAGCACCAGATTGGATACTCACCAGAGGTTATTTTTCTCATCTAGGACTATTTATGCAATGGCCTGAGATTCAATAAATCGTCAGGCTAACTGTTGGTTACTTAATAACTAATAACATCCACAACATTTAGAAGCGTCTGATAAATTGCGTAACCAAATTAATTTACTGTTTCTGACATTAAAACCAGTTATTGTTAATAAACAATGCCTCAAAATATTTAGGTGGGTTCTTTAATTCAACTCAACAATGTACTTGGAACTACTGTGATGGAATTAGCAGATAGGTAAACAAATACGTGCTTATTTTCGTTCCTTCAGTGCTACGGGTATTTTCTCTTTAAGAATACAGCCCTTCAGTTTCTTCTTGCGTTCTATTATTATACATTGTTTTCCCTGAAAAGCACCATAGTATTTACACTCAGCTTTGTTTTGGATGGGGATCTGCTATACCAACCTTAGGGCCACTCGCTATGAACTGAGCAAAAGGACAACTTCTCGCTTCAAATAGTCTTTGGGACAGCAAACAAGTTTTGAGAAGAAATGTAAAAGCTTAACAGAGAGCAGGTTTGGAATAATTTCTCCCATTCTACAAACATGATTTATGAGCGTTCAAACTGCTTGGGACACGACATTGTTTTCAAAAGGAAAAAATGAGTAGGTACTTAAAACTAAATGAATCTTAAGACTACTTTCTACTGACATTGTTTACAATGGGTTTAATTATTTACGGGAAGAAACCATCCCATTGTATATCTGCATGAATTTTTGAAAAACAAGTAAAGGGAATAAGAATTAAAATCTTGTTTGTAAAGCACCAGATTAGCAGCAAGCAATCTGGGTTTTGTCTCCTTGGATAAATCTCTTAGATAGCTGGATCAAAGTAGTCCTTTGTGAAACAGACACTTTACCGAGATGTTTGGAGACTTGGAACATTTTCCAGAGTGATAACAATTTTGGTATCCAGCTTAATACAACTTTGAAAGCATTTTCTGAAAACTAGAATTAATTATAATTAAATTTAATTCTTCTCCCACATTATATCTGGTGATTACATTCGAAGTCATGCTATGTAATTTCGATTATTAAGGTGCTTTTACACTAGGAAGTAGATAAGAGTCCTCAAAAACTGTAAAACTTCCACCAAGGAAAATACGCTCAGCTAACAAAAACTTACTCAAATTTAGAAATAATGTGTTAGCCAGTGCACAGCAGTGCTTCTCCTGTGAGATACGTAGCTTTATGCCAGCTTTGGACATGCTCCTAGAACTTTAACTTTAGGCTCCAAGGAGGTAAGTTGGACATCCGTGCATGGTGCCCATTCAGAATATTCACTCACACGTAAAGAGATCCCACCCACTGCTAATACAAAATTTGAACTTAGCATAGTTACCAAATCACTAATAATGCAGCCACAATCCAAGAAAAGAAGTTAAGCTACACAACCCCACATTATTTTTGTTGGCACCTCCCTAAGAAATTTTTCAATTCCATTCAATGAGGGAAAAAAAAAAAAAAGACTCATTGAAGGATTTCATTTTGGGATTTTGATTTTACGAGTTGCTGGCAACTCTCCCTATGCATGCGTGTACACACGCACTCTCTCTGAAATAACAAACTATTAACTTGACAGTTCAGGTATTTTAAAGGTGAGAAAAACAGTTTCTAAAGAGTTAGTTGTTGTTTGGGTTTGGTTTTTTTTTAATTCAAAAGTAAACTCTCACAAAAGGTCCTCCAATGTAGCATATAAAATGAATTAATTTGATTAGTCTTTCTAAAACGTGAAGCTCTTGTCTCTTCCAAACACACTCTATGCCAGCTAGCAGGCCAGGACTTGACATACTCGAGTGAAGAAACCTCCACCTTCTTTTAACAGCACAGTACAAACACGTCTGCTGGTAATTCCTCATAGCAAGGTACACACACAGCCATCACATTTACTTGAGTGCAATGGTCACTATTTACAGCCAATTATTATAATTTCCTGAGCAAAGGCTTGATTCCAGCACGTTGAGCATCCTCAACTCTCCCCAATGCCCTTGTGTGCAGAAGCGAGCAGTGCTACTGGAAGGACTCAGGCATGTTGCAAGATCCAGGTAAAGCCACTTAGTGGGTAAAGCTCTTCAAATACCGCTCATTTCTCCCCATCAACAGGGTGAGGCAACAGACATAGAAATAGAGAAACAGGCCTCCTTAAAAATAGCTATGTTATTTTTTTCTCTAAACAGAAAAATATGAACCGATTTTCCCTATAACGTCTTCCTCAAATCATCAAGAATTAATGTTCCTGGAGCTCGTGGCAATAGCTCCTTCTTCCTCCTTGGCCACAGAGACTCGTCACGGTACACGTACGGTCCCAGGACGGAATTCTTTCCCAGGTAACACTATTGCAATGGGGTAGCAGCAAAGGTTTTGATACAAGTTTTATACGTATTTCCAGAAGAATAATTCATTCACGTATCATCACTTCCACCCTGATCTCTACATACACAACTACTGTATCTCTTTACAGTAACATTATAGAAGACCCTGACTTTTCGAAAGAGATAATTACAGACTATTTGCTGACAATTATTATCTAGGTCTCAAAGCAAACATGACAAACAACAGCACAAATCAGTGATCCATTTCATATCCCAAGCAACAACTTAATTATTAGAACAAATGTATTTAGCACACAGTATTAACAAAAGGAACATTATAACAACGCTTAACCGGACACTGTTTTAAAAATGTAAGAATATAATCTAGGGAACTATCAGAACATCTACTTGAAGGTAGTATGGAATATTGCAGCCAGTAATATCAAAGGTGTTTCCTGGGCAAAAGAAAGTGCTAAGCGCAAGCCCGAGTCTTCACAGTTCCCCCGTCCCGGCCTTCTGGAGAGCTTTCTGTCCTTCCATCCGATGCAAATGCTGGGCTCTCCTGAGGTGCCCAAATTGTTATTTTCAAGCCTTGATGTCTTTACACAATTCCCAGCAGTTCTTCTTAGCCTCTTACATTCTGACTTCTGTTTACTGATGCGCTACTTCTCTAAGTGTAGTAGCACATCAATTAATTATACAGTAGTATGTCTAATCAGGTTTCCCCAGGGTTTTTAACAGAAACCCTTTGTATTTCTTAATGATTCCATGAGATTGTAACTATTTTTAGTTCTGCAATAAAAGAAATAAGAGTCTGCTGACAGTACTATCTCCATAAAAGGTGGAACTGGTATTAAAACCGTTGATCCAAGCACACTTGAACTTTGGAGAATTCAGATTTAGTCTGGATTTTTTGATTAACATTTTTAAATACTGCATAAGCAGTCAGCACTTCTAGACAAGAAACACAAATGAAGAAGAAAGACTGGAACTGAAGAACTGATGTGACCTACTTTACATTTTAATATTAAAACAGATACATTCAAATGCACAGCGAAGTCTCCAATGCCTTCAACACAATGCTACCACCAATTGGTCAACAGCAGTCCAACAATTTTCTGTGATCAGTTTCTCATGCCCTGTCTTGTTCTGAAAGAGGATGTGTGCTCTAGATACCCAAGATTCCTTTTCTTTAGTTCTAAGGCAGACATCCACAAACTTTCTCCTTAATTTAAGGGGAGAATTCAGGATTAAAAAAACAACCAACCAAAACAAAACCACAGCAAACTACTAAAAGCCCAAATCAGCAAAAATACACTGAGCTTCCACACTACAAAAGCTCAGAAAAAGCAGTTAAAAAAAAACAGTTTGGTGGACTTTCACTGTGCTGGAGCTGGTCACATTTTTGGTCAAATTGCATCTTGTATTAGGAGGTGTCATAACTAAAAATAAAAGTGGACCACTGCCCTACTATAAAAGCGTTAGTCTCATAGAATGATAAAAGAGTTGATGTTGGAAGGCACCTCTGGAGATTGCTTGGTGCAGCCGCTGCTCAAAGCAGGGCCAGCTACAGCTCAGAGCCAGCAGAGGCCAGCTACAGCTCCACTCTCCAAGCGTGGAGACTCCACAGCCTCTTTGGGCAAGAGGATACATTAATTTGACCACAGGCATAATAATGTGTAAAAAAATAATCCCAAAGTAGACGTTTTGCTTTTATTTATGCATTTTGTGTACCTTTTGCCCATCCTGCCCCAGCCAGCGAAGCGGCAGGGTTGCGTATGTAATTCCTATCTGTCACCCATGTTTATACACTTGAGTCACATCGCACCCAAAACCAGCACTGCTGACATCATGTAAGCTCAGACGCTCTTACCTCGTGTACTGGCAAGACTGGATTCTGAGACACTGCTTTTAATTCTTAATCTTACCTATTTCCCAAATCAAAAATGAGGATGTGCCAGAAATAATTTCCACATTATGAAAGCAGCCCGCTCTAGCATTCCACGGGGACCTGTCTGCAAGGCTGAACTGTATCTCTATACAGTTCCTTTTGTCCTGTATTTGTTCTTTGATGTACAAATATGCCACAGACTAAGCGGTGATCTCTTTGATGTTGAACTTTTATACTTTATTGCAACTAGCGTGCTTACAAGAGGAGCTGCCAGTCATTTTCCCTTCTAAACATTCAAATTTCATGAGGCACTTGCTTTATGAGTCAGATTTCTTAGCAACTTGTTTTCAGAATTTCCACAAGAACTGTGCTACTCTTCTGGAATGATAACTTGATTAAAAACCAAGATCCGATCAGGTTTTTCAAGTATTACAAATTAATACAAGCATTAGCTAATATATCTGAATGTATTTAGCATAAGGTATAATTACCTAGTCAAGCATGCTTTTCCTCAGTTTCTTTTAGATAATTCGTGATAGTGCCCAGACGGCAGCAGTGACCAGGAGCAGCTGCACTGGGAATACTGTAAAGCCAAGGCAAGCATGTAGTGGTTCCTCTCCAGCGCCTCTGCCAGCCTCCACCAGTTTATAGATCAGAGACTTCCAGAGGTAGCCTCTGCAAGTACCGTTTTTCACAATGCAGAGTGCATACATAAAATTTTAGACTGACAATACCAAGGCAGATTAAATTACAAAGTTAGTTACTTCTGTGACAACACACTAATCAATGTTGACAGGAATAACATGTTATAAAGCGCAAATTTACCACCAGTACATGCTAGAGCTGCCAGTGTGAGAAATACAAAAGAATTTCCATTCTGAAGCACTTTTGCGAGGGCTTTTAAATCAATCCTAAGAGCAGAAATTCTTTGGAGTGAGATTTTGCCATTCAAAAGGTCTCTGCTTTAGAGTGACCTTTACGTTTGGCTATTTTTCCCTTCTGTAAGTATAAACACTGTGGTTGAGAGGGAAAATATCAGAAGAAAATTAAAATATTTTAGAACAGTGACCGCAAAGAGGGAAAGTTTCCCTATACTGAGCTCTAGGTTTCCACAACAAAATGGGTACTGCTACTGACACCCCTCTCCAAGCCAGCTAGTTTAAAGATATGTCGTCAGGGTACCAGCCAGAGCAATGCGCTACTTTGAATGTTTTAATTTCAAGTTAAAATTTCAAAGTGAGGAAGCCATATAACAACTTAGTCATTTTTGGTGACAGAGCAAAAAGAATCTAAAATGAAAGAAATTTGTTACAGGTACTGATTCCTCTTTTTCAAAAATATCTAGCAGCTCAGTAACGAAGAGTGCGTGTTAAGAGCTAGATGTATTCACAGGAGGGAGCACTCCGACACTCGCCACACCAGGCAGCCAGGTGCTGCGCTCCACCTTTCTGGCTGGGAATTCTAAGTTACTCCCAGAGATACCAGCAAATTTTTAAGAAATCTGGGTAAATAGAACCAGCCGTAGCAATACCGGAAACATCATTTTTTTCAGGGCCTTTTCAAGTCCAGGCAAAAGTCAGTTCTCAGCGCTCACCCAAATTCTATTGTGTGCAGCAAAATAACCCACCAAGAAAAACGCTAGGGTGAAATACTGCTTGTGTTACTGAGAGGTTTCACATAGTTTCCATCGAAGCATCCCATGCAGGAAGCAGGAGACAGAATTTTGATCCTCCTTGAAGAGAACAATAGGAAAACCAACGCCTTTATGTAGCACCTTGTGCTGGCCCCACTCCAGCCCCAGCCCAGTGCCTTCCACACTGCTGGTGGCCAGAGGTGCTGCCAGCCACTGCTGCTCCTCCTGCTATCGCCAGGGAGCATCTGGGGAGGCAGGAATGCTCTCAGCCTGTTTTCCTCAGCCATTTAGAAGGCGCCTACATATATGAGGTTTCCTAAATGAAACATCTCTGGCTCTTTAATTAACCTGTCTGGTTTTTTTATTATCTGTTGATACAAGAATCTATCCAGCAGTTATAAACACCTTTATGTACTCATATTTTAAGCAAATACTTCTTTTAATTCAATAATGCACCCACAGTACGAGAAAAACTCTACCCAAAGCTTAACACAATACATCTCTGTCAATCCAACAATGGCAAGGAGTGTCCCTTTGAAGGAAAACAACGCTGAGCGTAAGCTCGGCTGCTCCAGATGATCACTAACAACCTGCTCCTCTCTGCGCAGCGGAGCGGGACCCTGCAGCAAGAGCTGCAAACACACCTCCAAAAGCCTACGGTGCTCCAGCCTGGCATATGAGGCCTAGTACCAAACAGCAGTTTCACTTACATTTGTATTTTCCAAAACTGGTTAGTAATCTAACACCCAGCATGCAAACATTTCTACAGCAAACTACAAGGAACTAGTCCAAGAAGAGGAATAAACAACAGCAATCTACAACAAGCAGTTTTCTGCAGTGCAGAAGATGGGTTTACTAATTCCCAAATTGAGCTTCAAGCGATCACTATATATTTACTAGAAAAAGCACGTCTTCCTGCAATAACTACTCTGCCAAATCAAACACAGAAAAAGATGAGCTAATTAATTTAGCTGAATGGAAAAATGCACCCATTATGAGTAACATTACAGTTGATACAGGAAGAGAGCAGCCACTGCTGCTCCCGTCAAGTAGTACAGCAATTTATACCGTTCAAATGCAAGTCAGAATTAAAGCATGCAGATGCCTGTGTGCAGAAAGGAAGCTCCATATGTTCTGATAACCAGGGATCACTTTTTACCAGCTTTCTACACTCTACCTAGACTAAGGGCTTCAGGCAAAGAGCACCTGGGGCTTAGAGAGAATTTAACCTTCTTTTGGGGTGAAGAGGAGATAGATGACACTTCCAGTCACATCCCATTAGGCTCAGGGCCAAGCAGAGGAGGCCGGACAAGTGAGCGCTCCTCTGCTCAGAATAGGCGCTCCTCAGAAATAGCCAGGTAAACATCAGCTCCAGTAAGTTCTGGGCATGCTTAACCCATGGCACAGGATCAACTCCTAAGACCCCTGGCAGCCTCACAAGAGGTGCGAATTAAGTTCACATGCAATGAGAACTTGATTTCTAATTGAATCGTGTAAATTGTACTAGGTCTTAAACAGCAAATGATACTTGGATGAAGGGAGAAAATTGCTGAGCCAATCCCGACTTCCCCGGTGTTTTGGAGAAAGAGGCAGATACTCAGTACCACAAACACATGCCCGAGCACAGCCCTGTCCCTTCTCAAACTGTGCTGGAGACAGAAAACTTGAGGCCTTGCATACAATCCTGTTCCCACTGTTCCGATTCATCTATTCTGAAATTACTACTTAAAAATAAGACAATCCTGTCCAAAAAAAAAAAAAAGTCAGCTGAAGCAAACATGGCTTTCAACTGCATTTCACATGCACGCGACCCAGCCTTTAAGTTAATTTAACTAAAGCAGTTCAAGATACCACCCTACCTCACTTGTCTAACTCTTCACCAGCACAAACAAGTACATCAGCTCTCGGTACCCATGAGAGGCAGAAGCAGAAGCCGTGGCCATACCGCATCCCTCCCCAGGTTTCCATTTCATGCAGTTAACAAAATAACAGCAAGAATAACCAACTCTTTAGCCCTTCAAGAACACTAAACAAATGGCACATGGCAGAAGACAGTGTGTGCAAATGGTGTCAG